>NW_026930526.1:0-41092 GCF_032062105.1 Saccostrea cuccullata
ATTTCTTGTTGAATTAAACGTTACTTTAACACAATAAATTGTATCTTAAGCCGGTTTAATTCAACAGTAAAGTTCTGGCAATTTATAGTTTGACAGTTCTCTTCTTTCTATCTGCTTTTCTTTCTATCCTCTTATCTTTGATAACTGATTTACGCTGTTTCTGTATTCTTCACTCGATAAATACTTGTCTTGGTCAAATGTTTCTAAACTATTACTAAACTGAGCTTAATTAATCTGTAACTTAACTTATACCTTGCTTTAATTACCGACTCTTACAACGTTAGTATACAAACGCCCGATGACAGACGACGGTAGAAACAAGCATTGATGTTACGAAAAGTTGTAGAAAAGCTAATTAATTAATTGTATAATCAATTGATGATGGTATATAAATTGATTATATTTTTGCAATTATATTTACTGTTATTTCACAGAGCTAAGATGTAAGGCCTTTACACTACAAAATCAGTCTGGTCTACTGTTAAAGCGTAAAGCACGTGCGCTTCGATCTATATATAGCTACAACAGGTAAACTGGTTTGCGTGAACTAGCTCTGTGAAACTACACAACAAAAATATACAATATCAAAAACACAATATATCTCTACTTTCCCCCAAAATATTTTTTAGGGAACTTAGAGAAAAAAGAAATATATGATTACTCTAAATCCTAATTAAATGACGAGTCGAGAAGAAAACGGCGCTCCTCGAAAATTGTCAACACGAGTGACAATAACTTTTCAATAGAAAAAAAAAATGTTTGTCTCATGCAAAAATATGAAATAGATAAACAATTTAGAATAAAGTTCAGTCGTTGCGGCACAAGTGACCAAAATTCAATGAGTCGAGAGAAAAAAAAAACGTAATTTGCACAAGACAATGAAAATGTTCAAAATTTTCGTACTAACGTTTACAAAAACGCCTGTACGAAAATATAATATCAAATACTAATGAAAATATAAAACTAAATACTAATGAAAAATGAAACTTCAAAAATAATTGGACCGTGATATCACCACGTGTTCTAATGCGAGTCACGAGTGAAAAAAGAAAAATGGCAAATTAGTCAAATTGTCTGAACTTTGCAAATAACGTTAATTATAACGCCTGTAAGCAACAGTTTCCTAAAATTCCAAAAAGACTAAATGCAAAATATTTCACCTGTGCCTTTACTCACAAGTGGAAACTCACACGTGAATTTTTGCAAGTAAAATACATGTAAATACAATATGCCCCGCTCCGAATTACCGGCGACGCCAATGTAGTAAAATTATAGCATTTTACTATGAATAAATGTCGCCTACCTTACAATCAAACTAGGTGACGACGAACACCCAGGTTTACATGGTAGGTAAACTCAGGTACATGCAACAATATAACAAGACAAAGCAGGAAAACGTGGTGAAAGGTTTGACTGGTAATTCTCGACTGAGGTAGGAATCGTGCCGGCACGGGTGGATGGCTATGAGGTCAGGGTGAAAGGTCATAGTGGACATATTTACATTTACAATTTCACCACAATATTGTACATTGTTTATCAAGTTTTTTGTGACCTCTGAGCAGTTCCCCATAAAAGAATCTTATTTCCTACACTTAATCTGAACCACTGAGTGACTGAATTAATCTAAAGAAACAAATTCAGGACAGAGACTAAAATTTTGAACAAGTTCTAAAATAAACATGGCTTGGGTAACACTGGTTTTTTACGTAATGTGCAAGTCCTCACTTTGAAATTTAAGCACATTGTCATAACGATACGCAATGTATAACTTACCTGCATTTTAAAATTTACACATCACTGAAAAAATGAGATATTTTGATTTTTGACCCTTTTCAACCTTCTCGGAGTTCTCCGTTGTCATTTTCGCTTTCTGGAACACAGAATTCCGATCCCGATTTTTATCGCTCGAGTCGCTCGATTTCATCGAACCCGAGCAATATTTGGACATAGTCATTAGATATGAAAAGGGGGGTGGAGTCCAACAAAAATTCTTTAACAGACAAAGCAAACAAAAATGACTGAATATCAATAAAGAATATTTCAAAATAGTTTAATAAAAAAAGAAAGAGTGCCGTTGAGACACAGAGATTAGAGATCTTATGCTTAATTATGTGCACACACAAGCGTGTGGCAGTGGAGTTTCGGGTCGTCTCCTATTCCAGATCAATTTTTTTGTATTTTATCCCATATTTTTTTTTTTTTTTTTGCTTCATGTAATTATAAATTTACATTTCTTTTATATCCAATTCTTACATGATGCACATGTTAACGTTTAAAAAAAATTACACATTTCAATAAATGAAAGGAGAAACTTGAAAAAATACATTTCAATCTATAATCCAAGGTACATATTTAAAAAAAATGTATTTCACCATTTTCATGTTATATGCGAGAATATAAATTGTTGACAAAAAGAGGCTTAGTTAATACTGAATAATGTTATATGTTCCCATGAAAAAAATACCTCTCTGTACACTGCACACTAGAGAGTTTTAATTTACTCTGTGGTATTTTTCTACAGTCAAATAGGCCTAGTTTGCACTTCATTTGGAAAAAAACATGTATGTAATTTGAAGTATAAATAACATTGATATCTGTTCATTGATACTTTGATCATGTTGATATCTTTGATTATTTTTTTTTATTATTTTTCTCGGGGGGGGGGGGGGTCCAATAGAATACAAGATCCATCTGCTTTATATTATTGGGGTCCCAAATTATAAAAGCAGAGGGGCCTCAGGAACCCGACTACGTACAGTGTATACTGAAATATATATAGACTTCACACCTATATAAAATATTAATATATCTTACACCCGTGTATAGAGAGCATGCTCTATAATAATCAATTACACTTTTTTGCCACAGTGACGTAGCGTCGTGTTTGAAGGGGGGGGGGGGGGGCAGCCAGGAGAAAAAAAATACTTACCTGAAAAAGTTAACAAGAAAAAAAACAATTCTTTTGACCTCCAATACTAAATTTCCCTTTTATCACAAAAAGTTGGGGGGGGGGGGGGGGGGGGAGCAACGCGAAAATATTTGAGTTCTCATTATGGCTTTGTGCAGTATGAAAGCCAACTGAGCTCATTTTCGTAGGTTAAAAGCAATTAATTTTTCGCATTATAACGCGAAATTTCCGCGTATAAACACGTAACTTTCGCGTTATAACGCGAAACTTTTGCTGTGTTACCAAGACATCAGCTTAAGTCTCAACTTTCATTTGATTTTGTGATCAAGGTTATTCATTACAATGATAAGCAAAAGGCTAAGGCTATTGGTGCAGAGACAAAAAGTGTAAAAATAAAAAAAAAAAATACATGTACGTTTGAAAGACAAATTTTTAAATCAGTAAAAAAAAAAAAAAATAAGGAGCTATTGAGAATTCACGTGAGGTTTTTGTATGATTATAATGGTTGGCTCAGGTGAGCTTACAAATCTTAACAACGTAAATCCATGTCCAATCATGCAAATTTCTGGTGATAACTTCCTCTTCTGTAAAACACTTTACTAAATCATTTATCTTTCCGTGTTTCATCTTTGCAAAATAATTTAGAGAGATTTGTAAATATTCGAACAGTCAAGAAGCAGAAAAAGATAAGATTATACATCTTAGCTCTATAGTTTGATATTTTACATGTAGAGACAAGATTACGTCTCTCATGATTGAAAAAAAAAAAACAGATTAAATCAAAAAATTGTCTTGTCAACAAAGTGAAATGCCAGTTATATCATGTTTAACAGCAAGCATGTACATCGCATCATCAGCTCATTTATATATTTTCTTTCCATAAATTTTGTCGTTTTTCTTTTGAATATATATTTACTGATAAATTTGTATATTTTATTCAACGTAATGTAACTAATATTTATTTATTAATGTTTGAATTTTACCTTGTATTATGGAGAGGACTCAAATAGGCAGTGCCTGCTGTCCGATCCTATAATAATCATTCATAATAAAATATTGTTTTAATTAAATTATAGCAGGGACTTAGTATATAGGTCCCTGATTATAGGGACTGATGGTTGTAAAGATCGATATTTCAAATAAAAGTATATCAAAATTTTAAACTAATTCATATTTGTGTTTTAAAGTTCTGGATTTCATGTACTCTATGTGTTTTCAAAATATATACTCTCTATATATGTTTTCAAAACACATTTAATTTTCTTCTAAAATTTCAAACCCAATTGGTAAAATTTAGACTTAACCCTTTAATGTAATGCCTTAACATGTTTTGATAAGTAAACCAACAAGTTTCATCGCGTATTTGAAAAAAAAATATATTCAGAGATCCACAATAATATTTACAATAAGTGAAAAATATCTGTATAGATTAATAAGAATCGTTGCAGAAAGTAGAATTTTCAACATCATAGAAGGTTTATAATTTCTTAATATTTTTAAGAAATTTATTATTGTCATCATTTACAACAAAAATAGAAGCAGAGATGTATACATCCATTTATTGTCATCTGTCCTTAAGAATCATCGAAGAACTATTTCAAGGCATAAACTGATGATTATTTCACGGCCACCAGAAACTGCATGAATGATCTAGATGCTGGAAGAAAACGTTTTTCTCACACAACAATTACTGGCACTATAGTGTTTCTGGCAAGTTATCATTTTTTTTCTCGTAATGTCCAGCCCTTTTTTGACCCCTTTATGATATGTACATGCCTGACGTTTATTTTTTTTTTTAAGTCACATCTAAAATAAAGGTTAACAGTCTCTTTACACATTTGAGAATTCATGTTACTTATAATTATTTTACACCCTGTTTCTTTCATTTTGTTTGACTGGGACTTCGGTAAATGGGAATAAATAGATGAATTTAATGTGTTTATATAATAAAACAATCATTGGCTGCTTGGTCTATTATTGGACTGACATCGAATGCGACAAAATTATTCTAACAAAAGCTATCTAGTTACACATAAAAATACAAAATTAATTTTTAAAACTTTTATATTAAATAAGAAACTGAGACCACTAAAATGTTTTCCTTCAAAATGCGTCACTTTTAAACATTTTTACAATATTAAGCTTCAAAACACTAGTGGATCGTTGGCGGTACCGGTATTCAAAACAACCGGTTCTGCACAGTAAAGCCCACCCCCGAAACAGCGAAAATGGGGAGAATATAAGAAAACGGATAAGACTAATCTTTCACGATAAAGTTGATAGTTTTAATGATAACAGATTCTCTATTGTGTGTAATTTTATAGATATTGGAAAGACCAGCCATTGGTCAGGTTGGTTGCCCAGCTTCCGGAATAATTCATATAAAATCTAATATAATGACTCCATGTTTCAAATAAACCTTTCATCATGAATTACTTCAACACTTCATTGTTAGTAATCTGTGGGTTATTGTTATCTGTGCAATGCTTTCTTTTGAATACGAACAAGCCACCATCAAGCATAGGTACTCTCGGAAATGATACCATTGCTTATATGGAGCAGCGTATGAACCTTTTGCAGACCCAAATTCAGTTGCAGAACCACACTTTGAAGAATCAAGCGTTAATGATTGAACAACTGCTTAACATTTCCAAACAGACGCCTTCAACACAAACTCTAAGCAATGAACTTTCTGTTCTACAAATATATGTACAACGAATTATGGATGAATACCACAGGTTATCAAACATATCCGATGCAACAGATCTTGCTTTGAAAATCAACAATATGACAAACCCTGTCAAGTACCTTACTTTAACGATTACCAAACAGGAGCAAAAAGATACTGAATTAAGTCAACAGATAACCTCGCTAACAAGTGACTTACACAATACTAAAAGTACTCTCAGTACATTGCAAACAACTGTATCTCATAATCAACAGTATTCATCTAGCCACATATCATCTCTGACAAATCAATATTCTGCGCTATTAAGAACGCTTCAAAATACCAACACCAGAGTTTCTACATTGGAACATAATTTAGAAACAACAGCGATAACAGGTAAGTTCTAATCAGCGAAATATTTCATAAAAGTTTTAGCTCACCAGAGCTGAAAGCTTAAGTAAGCTTTTCTGATCACCTGTTGTCAGTCCGTCCAACCGTTTACATCCAAACGTCTCAAATATCACTGGGACTTGGCCAATTTAACCAACGTTGGTACAAAGCATCTTTGGAAGAAGGGAAGTTAAAAATTGTAAAATGAAGGACCAAGCTCCCTTCTAAGGGGAGATGATCAAGAAATTGAAGAAAAGACAAAAATGGGATGGGAACATTGATTTAAA
Source organism: Saccostrea cuccullata (assembly GCF_032062105.1). NCBI lineage: Eukaryota > Metazoa > Mollusca > Bivalvia > Ostreida > Ostreidae > Saccostrea > Saccostrea cuccullata. Next base: position 6,254 of record NW_026930526.1, read on the forward strand.
AAAATCCTTCCCAAGAACTAATGGGCCAGCAAAGCACAAACTCGGGTGAAGGCTCTCTGAGTTGGTTATGATGTCCCGATAGGGTCATTTGCAAAAGTTTAAGAGCGAGTTAGCAACGACGCGCTGGCGCGTTTTTCACAAAGCATCAGTGCAGAATGCTAAGAACAACGTACGTGCTAATGATATATGACTACCGTAATATGAGAACGCGCAAGTGCATCGTTTTCAACATGCTTGAGCTATTTACTACGCGCTAGGTGACAACACTCTTTCGTGCTCACACACATGCTTTCATGCTATTAAAAACAACTTTCCCCCAAACGCTGTCGCTCTGATAAACCTACAATTTTTTCTTTGTGTTAGTATTAAAGCGTGTTTTTTTGTTAGCGCGACGGCATGTTGTGTAAGCGTGGCGGTGTGTTTTGTTTTTAGCGCGACGGCAAGATGTCGCGGGTTCGAATCCCAATGTAGGACGTGGAGACCGGTCTTTCGGATGAGACCGTGTAAACCGAGGTCCCGTGTCGCAGTAGATGCTGGCATGAAAAGATCCTTTGCTGCTCAAAGGCCCTAAGTTCCGAGCATAGGTCAAAATCTGTAGCTCTCCACCGGCAAATGTCAATTTTCTCAATCTAAGTGAAAAATTCTCGAGAGGGACGTTTAACAACACACAGTCTATCAATCAATAAATTCATGGAACCCTAAGTAAGGTGGGTCCATATATGAATCAAAGTTTATAATGAAATACCTGCATATGGGAAAATCTTTTAAAATCTTCCTCTCAAGAACCACTAGGCCAGAAATACTGGAACTTATGTGAATGCCTTGTGGGATAAGGTAGATTCTAAATTGTTTAAATCATGCCCCCAGGGGTAGGGTGGGGTCACAATAGGAAATCAATTTACATTGAAATATATCGAAATAAATCTTTCTCTCATTTTGTTTTAAATAACAACTACATAAAATTAAAATATCAAAGTTGAAAGTGTTAAATTCTTTCTCAACATCTTTGAAATAAATATTATGAGTTTTAAAATTTCCATTAATTACTCACGTCACCTTTATCACATTTGCTTTGTTAGAAATTCGATCATCAATGAGATGAATAATTTTAAATTATTGGAGAGCGTCTGTTTCATATGAGGATTTTTTGACATTTATTTAAGAAATAAAGTCCGCGTTTTCGTGAATGTTGCAGAATAACCTCCGAGGTCGAGAAATGTTGTTTGAAAGATAAAAGCCGAGGCGCTAGCCGAGGCTTTTATATTTCAAACAACATTTCGAGACCGAGGAGGTTATTCTGCATCATTCACGACAACAAGGACTTTATTTCTATTCTACCAAGTATGGTACAAACGCTAAATTAGGGATAATCGTTTCCTCTATAGAGAAACGAATTAGGTCACCATGTCTAGATTACGCTGTTTCATATAACACCAGAGGTAAAATTTGTTTGCTTACCTGTACATAGAATGCAGACGATTTGAGCTTTCGTTACATTAAAAATAGCCTTATTAAATTACAAATATGTTCGTTATATGTATTGATCAGTTAAAAAGAATATACAATAACAAAATCATGTTCCTGTTTTACTGCTAAAATCACGTTGTTTAATGTGTAGGGAGGTCCGTGGAATAGCCCCGCTTAGCTATAAAAACCGACATTCATCAGCATCTTGATGCAATTTACAGTGTTTATTCTGCAAAAGACGACACATCTATGCGGTCTAAACAAGTATTTCATTCTACAGCCAAACATGCATTTGAATTGTTAAGATTTGATACGTGTTTCTGATCTGATAATTTTTTGATGACGTTCGTGATTTATTGGAGAATAATGTCCGGCGGTGTCCTTTGAAGTTTACGATAATCGTGGTAGAATTCCCTTTAATGTTGGTGATATAATTTCAAAACTGGCTGTATGAGACTAACTTTTTTGACATTTATGTATCATGCATGTGTAAATATAACTTAAATAGTTGTACATTTTGATCTGAGTTCTGTATTCAAGGATGGAAACTACAAATTTCTATCGTAAGGTGTAAGACTTATTGGTGGATACAACAGTGCCGAAGGGAGATTAGAAGTGAAATACAATGGCAGTTGGGGAACCGTGTGTGATGATTCATTCAGCGACAATGTGGCCAAAGTTGTCTGTCGTCAACTTGGATATCTCTCGTATATATAGTATATTTTGAGATTAAAATTATGTTTAAAAGAACAACTAGCCCTTTTTGTTGTATTAGAGCTGTCTATTCATATGCTATGTCTAAATCATGCAAACAAGATTCATAATGCTTGATCAAAGTTATGAATTCGAAATGGCAAAATCCTTGATTAAGTTGTTATTCATTTTCCTGAATTCTTCATTTAGGGTTTTTCACGCAACACATAAAGATTCAGCAGCGTATGGTCGAGGATCTGGCAACATCGTTCTTGATGACGTGTCCTGTAGAGGTGACGAAACATCGCTTGCACTCTGCAACCATAACGCCTTCTTACAGAATAACTGTGATCATGGCGAGGATGTTGGGATCATTTGCTGTAAAATGTTTTACTAGTATTTTATTCAGCACTTGAGGTGCACGTTTTCTCTTCTACTTTATTTTTGTATCATTTTCATATATTTCTTTTTGTTTTATTTAAATAACAAACGTGATGATTATAGAGAGGGCTAGGGATACGGATTTATCAGGCTCAGATTACTTTTAATGAAAAAAAAGACAAAAGAAGTTAATTCTACGATGGCCGACATCGACCTGTCTAAAAAACAAGATGTGTTTGTGAAACACTGATGCCCCGTATGACGACATAGCAAAGATTAAACTTTTCTTAAATGCAAATTTAATGTATTGGTACCAAAAGCAGGGTACGCTGAAAATATTATTGTGAAATATGAAAGTAGGTCAAGATTAAAGTTTTTTGCTGTAGCTTGCCATGGACGATCTGGAAGCACTTTACGGCCTAAAGGTTCAGGTGACGAGGGATCTCCCACTTCTTGACATGCGTAACATTTCTTGTCAGCATCACTGTCAATCTTTGGCCACTAGAATTTCTCTCTGAGTCGTTGTTTCGTTTTAGTGATTCCTTGGTGTCCCTCATGAGCATCAGCTAAAACTTTCTTCCCAAGCTGGTTGGAATCACAATATGTGTACCTCTGAGGATAACTTTTCCTATACTGCACAGTTCATTTTTGACAGATATATAGCTTTCCTCACAATCGGTCCAATTTAAGATTCGTAGTTCTGCAAGCGGTACCCAGAACCTTGACGCTTCAGGATGTGGAGAAAGAGTCTGCTAGAGATCTTGAGTTGCAGAGATAAAGAAGCTTTACAGACTGGAAATTAAATTTTCAATAGTTCGGACAATGTCGCTATAGGTTAGGAATGAAATTTCCACAATAGGTCACCAATCCAAGGAAACTTCTAGCTTCTATTATAGCTTTAACCTTCTCTCTGGTTGGGTCGATGACTTTATCTGAAAAGATAAACTCTAGTTTCTGGAGACGAAGTTGACATTTTTCCTTGTTAAATGTCAATCCTTTGTTACCGAGTTTCTTAATGACAGCTAATTATCTGCGGTCATGCTTTTCCACTGTTTTGGCGTGCACAGTGATGTTATCCTTGATGTGCTTGCTGGATGGTGTGCTGATAAATTTCGGGTGCAGAATTCTTTTATAACGAAACAGCCCAACGTGAGTAACAAAAGTGGTGATGTCACGAGATCCTTAAGCCGATTCGAATTGATGAAAGCCCCACTTCAGGTCCAACTTTCTGAAAATACAACTCCCATTTAGCTCGTGCAAAATCTCATCAATGGTAGGTATAGGACTCTCTCTCTCTCTAATGATAGCTTCATTAGCTTGCCTCATGTCCACGCATAGACAGGGCTGACCCACGATTATGATCCCTCGACCAGCTCAATGATACTGTGGTTTTATCAATTTTCGTTGGCATCAATTTTCGTTGATTTTGTAAAACAGACATTTTCGAGGATAAGTAATTTCGTGGACAAAAGCTTTGCCTATACAAATGTATGTCATATTTCGTAATTCAATGAACATTTGAATTCGTGGATCTGCTCAACAACGAAATCCAGGAAAATTGGTGCTCAACGAATACTGATGAAACCACAGTATTCATATCCATCAACTCTTTAATTCTGGCTTCAATTGTCTCCCTCATAGCGAAAGCGAAAGGAATCCTTCCGACTGGCTGTGGCACATGTGTAACATTTCCATCTATGTGTAACATCATCAAGTTCTTCAACTTTTCACAACATTACAGTACTTCTCATACTTGTTGGAAGTGTAAATGCATAAGCTTCTTCGGAATCCTATGGATTAGTTGTTTCCACTACACCAATCTAAAGGGTTGCTTGGGTATGCCTCGTTAAGAATATTTGTAAGTCTTCGATGTAGGATTTACAGCACTTAGCGAAATGACTTCGCTGGTGACACTTACAGCATTCCAGAGCCAGGGCAGGTCATGTTGGATCAGACTTAATATGTCCCCATTTGCCACATCTATAAAAAGTTACACCTGTGTATTGTTTGTGTTTTCCTGTGCTTACTTGCCATATGAATGAAAAAATTCTCGAGACATTTTAAACAACAAATAATCAATCAATCATCAAATTGATAGCAATTACTGCAATACCGGGATATGTTCTATACAGCTCAACGCACTTTTTATATTCACATGTTTTTTCGCACAAATGAAGGTCAGATTGTTATAATGCAAAATTGTGTAACGTGACAACATAATATATTTAAAAGTAATTTATAACTTAACTTGAATCTAATTCCATTACTTTAAACATAATTCACACATAATAATTGGTAGGATGTTCTTGGATGATAGATTATGACGGTTCACAAAAGTTTTTTTCAGGGTTTCTCGTCAAATGCAGTCGTCTTTGTATCCGTTCATTTGAAGCATACTCTCATCTTGCCTAAAAACAGAAAGAGTACAGTTCATGCTTTTCATGTTAAAAAGATGGCATTTTTAATTTAACTTTCTGAAATCTAGCATCATGAAAGATACCTTCCAACGCAAAATTTCAAAGTTTAAGACCATATATGTATAAGAATTTTCTTTTCAATGGTAACAATTTATGTACTATGCTGAAAGATAAACTATACATTTTAATCTTATCCTAGATCTTTGACATGATTTCTTCATGCATTTTTGACATTTTTAGTCTCTGCATTTCGACAAAACCAAGTCAAGTATGAAAAATGTGCAAAGTACTTAGAAAAATACTCATCTGTCCATTTGGACATTTCAACTAAATAGAGCCAAAGAAAGCTTGATTTAGAAATTTCTAAGGTAGAAGAATACATCTGTAACATTATAGAATTAATAAACAAATTCCCTTTTAAAGCATCGAGTTTTAAAACTTAAGATATTTATTTTAGAGATATGCACATTTAGCATCAAATATTTAATAATATAAAGGATATGTCTCGTACTGAGGCTCGATAATTTTAATATTTATTGCAAGAAAAATGTGACTTTAATTTGTGCGCAAAACCAAGTTTAAAAAAAAGCGTTGAGCTGTACATTGCTGTAACATCTTTGATGTAAAGGAAGATCTATGAGATGTTTTGGATATAGATAAAAATCTTTTATTTACATACATGTAAAGTTGACATCCGGTTGGTCGGAGGGAATTCTTCAAGAGAAGGAAGAGTAGAGGTTAGATTGGGAAACACCTGGGGAACTGTGTGTGACGACAGCTGGGACGACAACGACGCCCGCGTAGTTTGTAGAACGCTGGGATTTTCTAGGTAAATCAATTACTTAAGGAATCACTGTCTAGTTAGTATAGTATGCCAGGGCATCAACAATAGTTGGAAACATGGGATGATTTGCATAACAAGCGAAGCCCGTTATGCAAAAATTATCACATGTTTCCCACTATTGTTTATGTCCCTGGCATACTATACTAACTAGACAATGATTTCTTATATTTCCTTTTCATTGTGAAATAAAATTTTGGATTCAGACTTTAAAAATGTAGACCTAAATTTAAGTTACACGAGGACTCAAATGCCAATTCCATTATTCGTCGGCCACTGACGTCAAACACAACGGCAGCCGCACGAGATTTTCATGCATATTTGGCCTCCTTAGCGTCAGACTCAGAGACAGATGCGCACGAGACTTGCATGCATATTAGGCCTCCTTAGCTCCTGACCTATTGACCTGCCTAGTTTACATTCGGGTAGAATTATCAAGAAATTAACTCCGCTAAATTTCAAAGAGTTATCACAGAGAGAAAAAAAAAGAAATGGTAATATTGGTATATAACGGCATTTAGATTCAGAATAAAATTCAACTTTTTAAAGAGATCTAAATATATATAAATTATTATACCTCTTTATAAATATTGTAATGGGTAGCGTATTTGGCCATGCCTACTAGAGTCGAATCAGAGGGGATATTGAATTGTGGACTCTTCCAATAGGCTGATCACCCCTCTGAGTAGATAGAATGGTTTGTAGGTATATAAAGGAGACGCTGGCAGCTGCCAGGCATTATTCTGACGGAATCAGACTCAATCAGTTGTTCAGATAAGAGGAAGAAGATAGAAGAAGAAAGCGTTAGGTAATTAAATCATTACTTGAAAAATAATAAAGCGAAGGTTAGAAGCACATTAGTGGAGAGAGAACAGTCTAGAGGAATTGTGGTGAGGTACCAGGGCGAAGTAATTCTGTGTAAGGGTGAAAGGACCTGGTACTTCACTTACCAATAGGAACTCTGCCTGTTCCAGGAACACAGTGCAGGTTACCTTGCTCAGGAACCACGGCTTACCATTGAAATTAATTGTACATAGTTCCAATCAATAACTCAGATAGAGTAAGAGGAAAAACATATTTATATTAGTTAAGAACCATTGTCCCTTGTAGAACCCAGTAGGTTTACACGTTACAATATTCTAAACAACGCGTTAGCTAATTGGTTCTAAGTTATCACGTGATCGGGCCGTAAAACTTCATATTTTCCGGCCGTCGGCACACTTTTCATCATATTCCACCTCTTCTGAACACCTGGTGTATTTTCCCGCAATACAGTTATCGTTCGTTGAACGAAAACTACCTAGAGTAGTAGACGTCACAATAGCCTGGTTTACCACTTTACATCACAAAACAGATGATAATGTGTTGACCAATGGGTTTTATAGTAACTTTACGTAAAAAATGAAAGTGAATTTGAGAGCGGTGCCGAATTTGATAGCTTCTGTTTATTTTCTTGATTTGGTATAATAAACAATTCATTGCATGAATATTCGGGAAACATGAAGACTTATTCAGCCAAGAAAAGTCATATTCCCCTCGGGCGAAGCCCTCGGGGAATATGATTTTTTCTGGCTGAATAAGTCTTCATATTTCCCTCACTATCATGCAATAAATGTATATTATATAATACAAGAAGTTTGTCTATCAAGTGCCAGTTCTTATAGTTACTATGTTGCATGAGAGAATTTGAGGGTAAAAATCTAAAAATCAAGACCTTTAGGGAAAAATGACTTTTTTATGTAGATGTTGATGCATTAAACAAATGAAAAATAGCAAATTTCATAAAAACAAGTCTAAAGTCGATCATCTAATTCTGTGTCATTTCTTTAGCTCTGGTAGTGCTTATTCTAATGCACATTTCGGAGAAGGGAGCGGGCCGACATGGATGGATAATGTTAACTGTGGAGGTGGAGAAAGGTCACTTGCATTATGCCCTTTCAATGGATTTGGACATGAAGACTGTGGGCACAGTGAAGATGCTGGCGTGATTTGTCACTGAATATATACTTTTTTTATAACTCGATTCTTCGATGTTACAGGACGAACCCTCATCTTAAAGACATTTCTGAATTTGATGTCCTGAAATTTAGGCCGAGTAGCTAATTGCGGATTTGGGAATGTTTCTTGTAAAAGTAGTAAAAAAAAGATTTTTTTAAGGAATCTGTAAAAGTAAAGTAACAATTTGAGACGTCTTGTGGAAAGTTCATCATGAGGTTTAGTTTCGTGTTCAATATTCTATTTGTATGATATATTTTACTATACAATATCAAATGTAGAACTGTTGTTATAGTAGTGAAAATATCGACTATGTGATTTATAATAAATGAACATTTCCTTTTTAAAATGTTTCTGTATATCAAGAATATTGACCAGGCCGCTCACTTATTTTTTTTTCAAAATGGGAATATGATCGATATAACGCACATAAATAACAAATATTTTTTCAAAGTGCGTTAACTTGGTCCAAAATTTAACACACTTTGAATTTTTTTGTTTCAAAATTGCGTTGTCATTATAACATACCCAATGCGTAAATTCATGAATTGCATTTCAAACGTTGGAAACACAAGTGTTCTTTTTTTATTATTATTTTTTTTTGCATTTATGTAATTTTATTCACTACATTCCCTATTTCATTTATATTTAGAAATAGATCTTTAAAAAAGAAAGAGAAAAAGAAAGAAAAGGTATAGCGAATTATAGAAAGGACAATATGGTCTGTCGGCTTATATATAAAGTCCGGAATAATTTTCGCATGTAATCATTCCAATTGCATTTGTTTCTCGGGTAATAAATGGAACATACAGTTCAAATTTATATAAGTATAAAACAATTTAATATTTAACAATGTAGGAAATTAGTAGCGTAAAATGTAAATATTTTACAAAATTTTTTTTATTAGAAATGGCATAAAAAATCCACAGTGAATTGAATGTTTCACATTTATGACTGTAGTAGAATCATTTGCCCCCATCAGAAATTTCCTAAATTCATTACTAGATTCATTTCACAATGATTGATGCACGGAACGTGCACGGAATGCAAGGGATACAAAAGCAATCACAAGCATGTGTTTTCTTATATACAGCCTTGAACTTTTGCTTATTGAAACCTAAAAAAATTATACAATGCAAACGGAAATTATAGAAAGCAAATTAAGAATTATACAATTTAAATGATGTTTTACAATACAAGTGAAAAATATAAAATACAAACAATAAACCATACAATTCAAATGCAAAATTAGAGAATGTAAATAAATATTATAGATTATAAATAAAAATTATACAACAGAAATGGAAAATTATACAATACATATGGGAAAATATACATTGCGAATGGAAAACTATAGAATACAAATAAAAATTATACAAATGGAAAATTTTACATTGCAAAAAATATAGAATACAAATAAAAAATGTAAATAAAAAAATGGAAAAGATCGAATATTACAACTTTTAACATTCCATATTCGACGTTGGTGAAATATTTTGATATGGTTGCAAACAAGAGAGGCGTAAAGTACGTCCTTTCCTACACCAACCTAAACTCATATGTCTTCTTTATTTAAGGAATAACTGTCTTATTTTTCGATTTCATGAAGTGGTCAATCGATTGACTTGCGTGATAATTTGCATAAACGCCGAAGGCGTTTCACATCATTTTCTAACTAAATATGTTGCTTACATGAAACTTGTAATTTGTAATTATTAAATTTTGCGTTTTACATGTCAGACATATAATTAAGGAAGTTCTAAGCACTGCACAGTAAAGAGCTCAACTAATAGTGTATTTTTTGCTCATAGAGTGATCTGCCCTTTGAAGTTAGATTGAATAAATGTTCTTAAAGGCAGAGATTTTAAGCATCACGCAAGCATCGCCTTCATAAATACCTTGTCTGGGTAGCCCTGTCAATCAAGTGCGTGAAGGTCCATCGTTGAATGCTGAAACTTGATTGACAGTTACTTACTGGTCCCTGTGTATAGCCTGTACACCTTGATTGGGACTCATGGTCACTTTCTAATTAACTTGTGATCTTTGATGTTTACTGAACATAGTATTCAGAATTGTTTAATACTAGTATTATGAAGTTTTATGGATTGATAATATATGAATTAAAATATACCTTGAGTATTTGAAAAGATAATAATATAATATGCATTTTTAAGCCAAAAAATTAAACTTTAGTACAAAAACTTTTTCAAATGAAATTTCGATATTATATTTGATATGTTTAATGGTAAAGTGGAAATGTTAATGAAAAAGTTCAGAGCAGCACTGTGTAAAGTAGTTAAATTTAAAAAAAATGTTTCTAATCATGGTCACTTACATTTTCTTTTTTATTCAAATGAGAATTTACAAGCATGTTTCATGGTGACAAAGCCTTATCATGGTTAAAATAGACTGCATGCAGATATTTTGTGTTCAATATAATTCACACAGCTCTCTTTTCATTTAATTAATAGATGGGATCCTGGGGATGAATTCATTAAATCTTATATTGATTGTTACAAGAGTTGTTTTCTTTAAATTAACACATACAATATCATCTAAAACAATCCTTGTTTTAATATTTGAATTCATAGTTTGATATCATAGTATTGTTTTTAAATAGGTAGGAGTGCTTTTAAACAGTCAAAAGTAAATTAATAAAAAATTAAAAAAAAAATTACTACTAATTTTGCAATTATCTCAAAATCCCCAACACAGGTAGTTTGAGACTTGGGGTATTTCACAGTGTATTAAATACCTTCCTGTGGTGTCTTCCCATTTAGCCAACATTTTGAAAAAATACAGGTTAAACACAGGTAGATCTGTGTTGGCTAAGTGTGAATGGGGTGCAGGTGGAGAACAAAAGAAATTAATTACAGATAGGCTATAGTCTGTTTTAGCTATATGCTGAATAAATAGTAAATAGTTCATATAAAAATAATATAAATGATTAAATGTTTTCTTCTCATAAATATTAAACAGTTTATATGAAAATAATAATTAATTTTTAAAAACATTTTAAAACTATGATTTTTTAAATATTTCATTATTTTTAAAACTATTTTAGATGTCTTCTTATTTCAAATATGAAATGAATGAGAATTTCTCTTTCTCTAAAGAATTATATTTAATTATAAAACTAAGTTAATTTATTTTTAGAGATACGTGCACTACTATAATTCAAATATAAACAACAAGACATATTGTTTTCACCCTAGAAATATAATTATGAAAACTAGATTTAAATTCATTTTTTTAGAGATGCATTTACTGCTATCATGACTATATTTCAAATATAACCTTCAAGAAAAACGCTTGTGTAAATTAATTATATTTTATTAGTTTTTTTTTTTTTAAATTTTTCACATCTCACAGCAATAGATAAGATTTGAATATTAAAAACAATTTTTTTATTGTGATTTTTTTAATTCCTTGTTTGTTTATTTACACTTAGACCATACAATGGTATATGAGGTACAGGAACATATTTACAATATATACAAAATACAAAGTCAAGTCAGGACGAGTAGTGTCAATTAAAGAAAATAGTTACTAGAAGCAGGCCAATATCTTTTTAGCAAACAGAGACAGTTTTAACAGTGAGTCAACATTTGTGATGGACATAATTTTCTCAATTTTATAAGTATTTACATGAGTACAATACTTCTTATCAATAAGTTTTTCCCGTAAAGACGAAAAATATGGACATTCCATTACATAGTGAAATTCATCCCCCAAAGTTTTTTGTTACATAAATAACATAATCTTAAAGCTCTGTCAGTATCAGTCCATCTACCAAACAAGGAAAAAAATGTAAATTATTGATGATAATTATGTTTATCTAGCTTATAGTGTTTAAAACATTCAATTATAATCATTTATGAAATAATTATATATTTAACTTGTGTATCGGTAATGTTATGTACAAGCATTTTTACTGGTTAAAAAATAAAATGAACTTGAACTTCCAAGTATAAACAAAACCAAATTTAATAATTATACAAAATTGTTTCTTCAAAGTGTCTTATGTGTAAAAAATGTTATTTCTTTTTTTTTTCTTGATTAAATTACATGATATTAATATTCTTTTTATTAATTTAAATAAATTACTTTTTTGAATAAATTAATTCTCTGGTAAAATTTTACTACTTTTTTTACAATAAAAAATTAATGAACTTAATTTTTTTCTTTCATTTTATATTTATTTTGACTCAAATTTTACCTATGATTAGTATATTTTTACACTGTTTTTATTTCATACCAGAAATAGACTATAGCCTGTTAATCACTCATGGGTAAAAATCAAAATGTTGGCTATGTGGGAATAGGATTTTTCAAAATGTTGGCTAAGTGGGAATAAACCGAAGAAAACATTTAATTATTTATTTTATTTTTATATTTATTATTTACTATTTATTCAGCATATAGCTAAGACAGACTATAGCCTACCTGTAATTCATTTCTTTTGTTTTTCATATAAATATACTAAACTAAACACATATCTGCATTATTTAAAAAAATTAAATAGTTATAAGATTAATTTGATAAGAAATAGAGTATTTAATGATAAAACAAAGAAAAAAAGTTAAAGAATTTTGAATGTTCTACTACAATTAACTTTTGAGATTAGAAATATTTATTCGAGTATGTAATAAAATTTAATCATGGTAATGCATGAACAACAGTAACAGAAGCCGATACAAAGTGATTTATTATCTGATGAAGAAATCAATTGACATACTGTATTCATTTGCTACTTGATGTACACAACCCTTCTTTAAGATTTAATTATATATTTAATTATATATTGAGTTCCATTTTGGTCCTCAAAATTTAACTTTTTAAAGAAAATTCCTGTCATTTTGTTTCATCTGTACAGTTTTACTTTACTACCGAAAATGCTCAAAAATTATTATTTTTCTTAAAAAAAAAAAAAAAAAATACAGTAAAAAAAGACATGTTGCAACATATTATGTGTTTTTCATTTTTAGGAAAGATTTTAAACAATTTATGAAATTTATCTATTTTTTAATACATTTTTATTTTATAAGAATTATATCTTAATTTACATGTTTATACATGTATGACATATCTAGTAAGCTATAATATGAAAAGCTATTACATAATTGTATATGTAAATGATAAATGTTATTTACATTCAAATATAAATTCTCACCAATTTTCAACTTGTAAAACCTAGTGTTTCTAAGGTTTAATTGACTTAATTTTATTCTGTTTACTAAATGTAAAGTCGAAAAATAATTTGATTATTTTTTTTAAATTCTTGATATCCATAATTTACAAAAAAAAGCCCTTTCTTTACATAAAATAATTAGAAAGGCCTTTTTAATTTTGACTATCTAATGTTACTATTCTTCAAAACATGCCTCAAATTAATATAGACTAAAATTCATAAATATTTTATTCATCTATACAGATTATAGCCTACCTGTAATTAATTTCCTTTGTTCTCTACCTTACCCCATTCCCACTTAGCCAACATAGATTTTCCTGTGTTTTACCTGTATTTTTTCAAAATGTTGGCTAAGTGGGAAGACACAAGAAAAAGTATCACCGCCCTAAAAATCTGCAGAAACCACGTGAAGAAAAATGACCCCCGTAGAAAAATGACTCCCTGTGGATTAAAGCTGAAATTTTTAGGGGGCAAAAAAAAAAAAAAAATAAAAATAACGAAGCATATTGGCCAAAATGCTCACCTGAGCTAATTGGGAATAATTAAATTGCTGATATGTTGATCTCATAACATTATACAATTATAGCTATATTTTAAGGTCAATGCGATGATTCAGAATTAAAGGAGTAAAAGATTTATCGAGCCTAAAGGGTTAGGTAAACATTGTTTTTCGATGGAGAAAATCATCGTAATGACAGAAAAAAATCAGCAGTATTTTTGTTATTGTATTCTCCGCTTGAAAAGCGGGAGGGTTTATAGTTATCGGGATGTTCGTCCGTCCATCTATTACGCTTTGGGGTATCCATCTCTTATCCGCAACTCCTCTTATATATAAAAAAGATGTGTTTGTGAAACAGCTATGCCCCTGTATGGCAACACAGCGAAGACTAAACTTTTCATAAATGCAATTTAAATATATTGGTACCCAAAGTAAGGTCTTCTCACAAGAAATACAATTGCAAATTAGGAAAGCCCTAACACCACTTGTTAATTCAAAAGTAATGGCTAAGGATAAGTTTTTGAAAGGTAGGTCAAACTCAAAGGTCAAAGGATCAAAGTTGATGGTTTCTTAAGAAAGGTTTAATGTAAAAAGGCTCCAATAAATGCAAAATTATGGTCAAGGTTAAAGTTTTTGCGGACAAACAGACCGCCAGATAGACAAACAGACATACAGACGGACACGATAAAACTATATACCCCCGAATCTTCGATTACGGGGACATAAAATGAAATGGTCTTTAATTAATCTTTCATATTATGATACACTATAAAGAAGACGTGACAAAAATGAAAATGTTTGTTCTGATTTTCATATTAAAGTCTGAAAAAATATACTCAGAACTGAGTACAATGTAAAAGGGTGGAGTAAACAAGAATTAAGTAATGTAATGAAAACTGTGTGCTAAATCAAAAGGTTATGTCTACATGTATAGTTTTTGAAATAGAATATGTATTTTACACAAGCCCATAGCTTTACAGTGCATATTTTTAGGTGTTATGCCCACCCCCTCCCTTACTTATTTAGGAGGAAGTCGATTATCAACAAAAAAAAACCCCCTACCTTTATTTTTCTATATGGAGGACTAAAAATAAGCTAAAAATAGTCTACTAATTTTCAACTGTTACTTTGCCACAATTCTTTCAAGTATTTTTGCCACAATTCTTTCAAGTTTACCCCCACCAACGTTTAAAGTATGCTTTAATCATGGAGAAGTAAATTATGATTTGATAGTACTTGTTTGAAGGCTTAACTTCATTTCAATATTTTATCTAGAGCCTCTTTCAGTATTATTGAAAGGTATAGAGTTATCTAAGAGTTTGCTAATATAGAGTTATCTAAGTTAATCTCTTAATCTAAAAAAGAAAAAAAAAACACTTCAAAAACGTTCTCGTCCAATCAAAGCTCTGGTGACAACTAGCTTCCTCTTCTGCAGAATACTTATTACGCTACCATTTATCTCTCCTTGTTTCATCTTTGCAGAGAGTTTTGTAAACATTCAAACGTGTCTAAAGGGGCAGAAAAAGATAAGATTATACAACTGAACTCTGTAAAACCTACATTGTAAGCAAGTGCCATTTTAGAATTCACTTGGTACAAGTAAACAGATCTAAGTTGTATGACACTTGATTTTCCGGCTGATTCTAATTACGTTAATTTTGTATTAGGAGGGATATTCTACACGAATAAACAAGATTGTGAGGTTATAAATATACCCGGAACATTTCGGTAGTGCATTGACGTAGGAACCGGGACAGGGAGTGTGTCCCAATAATATTGTCGATGTACATATACTGTAGAAAACTTAACTACAATATTCTTTTGCCTCCTGAATAAAAACGTCTGATTTTTTTTGTGTCTAGGAATTTTTGATAGTTGATAGGGCCCAACGGAAAATGTTTGGCTGTGTTCCTCCAAACTAAAATGGCTTCCTACTGGCCTATAGTATTCTCAACAAAATGATCTAGGTTCTCTATAGAACGACATTTCATAATAAGTAAATTTTCACCACACTCATATTTGGTTAAAACGTATAACTTCATAGTTATAAATATTTTCAAAACAGAGCTTCTTCTCTTTTCAAAAGACAAACCCTACCGGTAAATTAATACAAGAATAGAATTTTAAAGTAGGACAGCTATATTTTCGGATTAATAAATGAAAAAGGAGAAGAACATAACAGCGATTGATTTAAAAACAAATCTAGAAACAATACAGATTAAACTATTCAAAAATAGAGGTGAAGGTCAGATGCCAGTAAGCATAGTAGTAAACTCAGGTTTCGATCGGTCGCACCTGCCGTGTGTTCCCTGCCATGATCGGGTTAATGGAAAAAATTCTGAGTAAAAATTAAATTTTATGTTCATGTGCCATGAAAAAAAAAATCCTGAAAGGCCTTTCAGGAAAAGTAATTTGACATTTGAAATTACTATATATACCTCCAGACCAATTACTATTATATAAACTATATTCAATTACTGATTGCTTTAGCTATAAGAAATTAATAAAATAATAATAAAAAAAAATTAAAGTACAAAATTAAGATAAGGAAACGGATGAGACCATTCATTCACGATAAAGTTGACTGGTTCATTGATAACAGATTCTTGAATGTGTTTAGTTTCTACAGATAAGGGTTGGAAAGAGCAGTCATTGGTTGCCTTACTTCCGGGATAGTTCATATAAAGTTTCATACAATGTCTTTGTGTTTCTAATTTAAATAACTCGCTCATCATGAATTACATTAACACATCATTGTTCGTAATCTGTGGGTTACTGTTATCTGTGCAATGTTTTCTTATGAATACGAACAAGCCACCATCAAACATAGGTACTGTCGGAAATGATTCGATTGCTTACATGGACCAGCGTATAAACCACTTGCAGACCCAAATTCAGTTTCAGAACAACACTTTGCAGAATCAAGCGTTTATGATTGATCAACTGCTCAACATTTCCAAACAGACGCCCTCAACACAAACTCTAAGCAATGAACTTTCTGTTCTTCAAGTGTATGTGCAACGAATTATGGATGAATATCACAGGTTATCAAATGTATCGGATGCAACCGATCTTGCTTTGAAAATTAATAATATAGCCAACTCTCTTCGATACATGACTGTATCTTTAAACAAGCAGGAGCAAAAAGACGCGGAATTGACGAGTCGAATCACATCTTTGGAGCATTCACTGTCCTCTGTGAATCAAAGCGTTACTTCTCTTTCAGTTCTTGAGCGTCAGAATGAAAATAAGCTAACTTCTTTATCAAATGCTTTGCAAACAACTAATAACACAGTCAATTCCTTACAAGGAACACTGTTGCATGTTTCAAGCCAAATTTCAACTTTAACCAATCAGTATTCTGCAATTTCTTCAAAAGTGTCCAATCTTTCAAGTGATTTTTATAGCATTAAAAATACTGTTAATTCGTTGCAAACAACAGTGTCTCAAAATCACCAATATTCATTTAGTCACATATCATCCCTCACAAATCAATATTACGTGCTGTCAGGAACCATTCAAAACACAACCAATAGAGTTTCCACGATGGAACAAAATTTAAATACATTGATGATAACAGGTAAGTTTATGATGTAAGCCACACTTTTTATTTAAAAAAAAAAGTTGAACATTACACATATTTATTTAACTGATTGGAAATGTGCTCTTTGCAATATCACTACCTATATTACCTATATTACAACTTCTTCAACATCGTAATTCTTAGACAGGTGAATGTGTTCAAATGTCCGTAGCATTACACGTATCTGTAAGAATTACAATGAAAAATTACAAAAACTTAAAACAATATTTCAAGATATACTGTATTTTTTTCTGCTGTATAAGCTTTCTGATTAGATTACATGTACTTTGAATGTAAAATACCAATGAATTTTTTTTGTGAAATATGAAATCGGTCGAATTTTTCTCCCCCCCCCCTAAAAATTTGACTACCGTAAGAGGAATTCAGGATTGATTTTGCATTTAAGATATGATAGATTTTATTACTTTTGGGCGAAATATTTCATACTGTTGACTACCATCTTGAACAAACATACTAGGTACTTTTATTTATTACAACTGCGATTTGTTAATAAAAATACGATTTTTATAAAGTGTACTGATACGTCCCTTAGTGAATTAAAATATTTAATTGACTAATTGAAACTTTTATTTTTTCATATTACATACCCTGAACTAAATTGGCCCTTTTAATGTAGAATGACTGTCACAAGATCTGAATTTGACTTAATTTTTTGTTTACATGTAAAATGCTGAAGTATGATTCATGAAGTCTCCCAAGAATCCAAAATAAAGTTAATTCCCCAGTGATAAAAGTTGAAATTCTCGGCAAAAGTTAAAATAAAAACTTCTTTTAGGATATTAAACAAAAGTATGAATCATTTCCAGTTAACAAAAACTTTCCAGAATAAGCGTTACTGTTGTTTTAGAAGAGACAACTGTTTTTCTCCTATTGCTTTTGTTAAGTCGAAAATGTAATCGTCTAAAATAGTTAACTCCTAACTAGAATCAATGATATAAAGTTCCATGGTCACTTTCAGATAAGTTTCTTTTCTATTCAGAAATTGGCATTCTGTCTGCCGTGAAGTTTAAAACAAATCCGTCGAAGTTAGTCGATATTTAGTGACATGCTATGGATTCACACTAAAGAAAAACCGTGTTACTTAGCGAGAAGCGGTTTCATTTCTTTTAATTTAAATACATTGTACAAGTATATTTTATATAGGTTTTAAACAGTGTCTTAAGATCAGGTTCTGGTATATTATATTACATGTTAGAGCTAAATGATACCGAGCGACATTAGCTTTTGAGACAGTTTAGTCACATTTTATTTTTTTAGTTAGGTTTAAACGGAAAATTATATAAATTAATAAATACGAAATTATACAATATAAATGGAAAATTATACAATAAAAATTTAAAATTATATAACACATATAATAAAAATAAAGTTTAACAATACAAATGGAAAAATAAATAGATTACAAAAATATACAATACAAATGAAAACGATCAAATATTGCAACGTTTGAAATGCCATTAGTAGCTTATAAGTCAACTAATTGCTATCATGTTTCACAATTTCTTATTTTATTTGTTGCAAAATTTATATTCACAATCTTTTATCTTAACTAATACATTTTTTTTGTTATCAACATATACGAGTACATGTATGTGACTGCATGCAGTTAAATAGCCCTTGTTCCCTGAAACGTGAATTTTTAGTGTTAATCAGGTGTCCAATTGTATTGTTCTTTTATATTTTGTTCAAGGCACATGTAAGAAAAGAATCTTTTTTTAGTCTAAGAAAATACCCTTACATTATAAGCTTTTTAACATGTCTTTTATGCATGAATGTAATATTCACCCAAATCATAACTTATTTCAAGATGTGAGATTACGTGGTGGAGATATCAGCGCTGAAGGAAGATTAGAAGTGAATTTTAGAAACAGCTGGGGAACCGTGTGTGATGATTCCTTCAATGACAATGATGCGAGAGTTGCCTGTCGTCAACTTGGATATAATTCGTACATTTTAATTTCTATTAGTTTATGATACTAAAGTTGAAATAGTCATCGTCGTATATCATCAACTGGTCTCATCATTTATAGGCAATTTGCAAAGTCCCAAAGTGTCATTAATATCGATAATTAGTAAAAAGATGATTGATTAATTGTAAATTGTTTAAAGTCCCTATAGAGAATTTTTTCAGTCATATGGAGACACCACCATGGACTAGACTCCTCGTCCTGCAGTGGGATTCGAACCTGCGACGCAAGGATTGATTCCTTAAGGCCCTTTCACAATTGGCGCACGAGCACTTTACGACACTTTGCGATGGGAAAATTTTAGCTTCGCACGAGCTATCGCAGACGTTGCACGATGACTCGCATTCGTTGCATGTGTTTTAGTGGTCGCATCAGGTCTCTTCAAAATAGTCAGCATGCACACTATTCAGACGCGACCAAATGCGATCCAAATTATCGCAATTCAACGCACGAATATTAGTACGAACGTTTTACAACGTTTTATTTACTCATAAGACTGATGCACGATTTTTAATGATCGTAAGATTAATCGCAGCTGTCTTTGCGTGTGTTTTGCGACCATGAGACTGTTGCTCAACATGTCTCATGTAATCTTGCAACGTTTTACTACCATTACTTGATTTATCACCTTCAGTTGCCATACTTTGCAACAGGTATATATTATACCGTATATAATTATAAGCATCTTAACTATGTCAACTGAAGAGCGTCGGAAACTGGTGGTATACCCGACCCTCAGACTCGCACGAACATTCGTACTATGGAATGTATGAGCGCACGAGCAGTCGTATTGTCGCACGTTCAATCGCCCGATTACCTGTTCAGATGTGCAATCCTATCGCATTATCTTACAACACTCGCTTTCATTCTACAACAGTCGCATATAGACGCAAGATATATCGCAAGATTTAATGCACAACAGTCGCTTTAGATCTTGCGAATTTCGTACGAACACTTTTTTCATAAGCGATTATTTTGGCAACAGTTTACGATCATAAACAAAATATTCGGTCGCACGAATATTTTGTCGCTTCTGCTCGTGCGCCAATTGTGAAAGGGCCTTTACTTTGCTACTCTAGAGCAAACGCTCTAACCACTGCGCAATGCTGGCGACTCAATCGTCGATATCCGACAATGTGAAAAATAAAAATGCAGTTGATACGTACACACTGTAATTCGTTTATTTCTAAAACAAATTTAAGTTTATGCCAGTAAATTGCTAAAAGCTGAGATTTACCAAATTTCTAAAAGCTGAGATTAACCTGTTTACTAAAATTCTGTCTGCCAATGCGTGAAGCTAAACTGGTTTGAATCATTACTGGACTTTTAAAGACTCAATCTCTATTCGGCAATATCCCCTTAGCCCTTTTAAAATGCATCTTAAATTCAAAGGTGTTGAAAATTAAATGAAAGTAATAAATACAAAATGTAACAGAGTATTGAATCTCTTGAAACTATTGTATGCAGGGCACATGCAACCTTTAAGAATGCGGGAGCAGCGTATGGAAGAGGAACTAATCACATCCTTCTAGACGATGTGTCATGTAGGGGTGATGAACCATTGCTGGCATTATGTAATCACGCTGCCTATGGCCACCACGACTGTGGTCATGACGAGGATATTGGTGTCATTTGCTGTAAATTATTTACTTGATTTTTAAGATGATTCTAAGTTTAGAGGAATATGACTAATTGACTGAATAAAGATATGAAAAGCAAAGGCATCGTACATCATCATGAACAGAAAAAATTCTATCAGAAAATGAAAATCTATGAAAGATTTTAACTGTTTGAAAATCTTTTTATTTTCAATGCAGTTGACATCCGGTTGGTCGGAGGATCTTCATCAAGAGAGGGAAGAGTAGAGGTCAAATTGGGCAACACCTGGGGAACTGTGTGTGACGACAGCTGGGACGACAACGACGCCCGCGTGGTTTGTAGAACGCTGGGATTTTCTGGGTAAGACAACGGCATTTGAATTCAAAATACATTTTAAAAGACATCTGATTTTGATAGATTGATATATCATACTTGAATAAGGAAGTATATCAAGTGCCCTTTCTTTCTTAGATATTTAGATACTAAGTTACAAAAGGGAATTAATTTGAGGGTGAAAATTTAAAAATCAAGACCTATAGGGAAGAATGACCATTTCTATATACAGGTATTAGTGCATTGAACAAGAGAGAAATAGCAAAATTCGTCAAACAAGTCTAGAGTCAATCGTCTTCTAATTCTGTGTCATTTCTTTAGCTCTGGAAGTGCTTATTCTAATGCTCATTTTGGAGAAGGGAGCGGTCAGATATGGATGGATGATGTTAACTGTGGAGGTGGAGAAAGGTCACTTGCATTATGCCCTTTTAATGGATTTGGAAATGAAAACTGTGGGCACAGTGAAGACGCTGGTGTAGTTTGTCATTGAAATATTTTCCCCGTGAATTGGACCCATTGTTCATGCAACTATATGTACATTTACGACAAACATCATCTTGGCGACGGTTCTGAATTATGTTCTGAATTTTAAGCCTTGTACCTAAGAACCACGAACGATAGTATTGTTCTCCCGCCTACCACTAAGTCAATTCTCAAAAGTTAACATATTCGAATGATTTTCAATTTTTTTTTTTATAGATTTGTATATGAATTTTAATAAAACGTTACTTATTTGGTATACCAAAGAGAGATAACTATAATTTTGGTAAAACTTGAGTTTTAGAAATCAATGGAAAACGGAAAATATTTTTAAAACATCTTTCCCCACTGTGAAACAAAAATTCCTTTTTACTGGTATTTTGGACTGTCATTTTGCAAATTTATGCCAAAGATTTTTGTGTTTCACGGGGTGGAACATATATTTATAGACAAAAAACGAAAAAATGCTGATTTTTACCAATTTAAAGCTATTTACAACTAACTGATTGTATTTTATTAATTTATATATGTTTTATTTATTTGCGTAAAACATAAGAAAAGATATGAGATACATTTTATCATATTTAGGACTATTCCAAAATATGGTGATTCTTGAAAGTTCGATTTCACTAGAAAATATCGTCTACCCCCATTTTTTCAAGAGCTGGAATTAATGATAAATTACTATTTAGCGCTTGAATTAAAATGGTTAATCTATTACCATAGAACTGTTCTTTGTATTAAACAAAGATTAAATGGCTAATTTGCCATTAAAATTGAATTTAATGGGTGCAAAATGTAGGCGGGAATCAAGAGTTAGAGTTCGTAGTTCTTTTGGTTTTGGGAATATGTAAAACTAAAGTAACAATTTGAGACGTCTTTTAGAAAATTCATGAAGGAGGATTGCATTTCCTAATCAATCTTCTATTACTGTATTAAATATTTCACCATATTAAATATGGAATTTCATACACTTTTGAATAAGCAGAGTTCTTTTTTCAAATGGTCAACTCACATTGAAACCTGCAAATACAATCAAAATAACAACAATTGACACTTGGCTGGATGCATTTTTTATTCATATGAGTATATATTTGTCAGCACATATTGATCAAACTCACAGCCTTATCAAAAATATGGCTAATGTCAAACTCGGTGCCAGTCGAGTTTCTGGTGGATTAGGTTGGAGAGAATACTACCGACAATTCCGACTGAAAAGAGCCAAAGATAACAGTATTTCCTGGGACAAAATCGACCCAGAGCTTTAGCTTCTTAACATAACCCCAAATGCTAACTCAGTAAAAATTCTCAGGTCAGCTCAAAATTTTGTTATGAATATAACAACAAAGGCTCTTGTCGCATGCAAAATTGTCAATATCAACACCAGTGTTTCAAGTGGCAAAACAAACATCCTGCAATTCATTGTCCTGATAAACAAGATGTATAGAGGACATTGTCCTATAGAGCTTTTCAAGCCCCCTTCTCAAATTTTCGTCAGCCAGGCA
Organism: Saccostrea cuccullata; assembly: GCF_032062105.1. Classification (NCBI taxonomy): domain Eukaryota; kingdom Metazoa; phylum Mollusca; class Bivalvia; order Ostreida; family Ostreidae; genus Saccostrea; species Saccostrea cuccullata. The sequence goes on from NW_026930526.1 coordinate 29,226, forward strand.
GCAAATATTCAACAGGCCCCTTTCGTAAGAACAGTTTTAACACCAATTAACTTCAATAATATGTGTCTTTATATGTCAATTTTTCCAAATCAAACTGTAGCTAATGAATTAAAGAACGGGCTTGAATTAGGTTTTTATCTACATTATGAAGGTCTAACAGTGTCAACAACCCGTAAAAATTTAGTTTCTTTGAACGATCACCCAAAAGAGGTAAAAGAAAAAATTGACAAATAAATTAATTTGGGTCGAATAGCAGGTCCTTTCAATCATGAACCTTTGTCAAATTTAAGGCTATCACCTATTGGAGTTGTATCAAAAAAGGATGGGGTTGGCGTCTCATTCACCAACTTTCATATCCTTCTAATTTTAGTGTTAATGATTTTGTAGACCCCGAAGCTTGTTCTGTTCAATACACTTCTTTTGACGAGGTTTTAGACATGGTAGGGTCACTGGGAAAAGTTGCTTATCTGGGAAAAATGGATGTGAAATCAGCTTTTAGATTACTTCCGGTTCACCCTTCTGACCATCAATTACTTGGTTTCAAGTTTAACGATCAACATTACTACGATATGTGTCTACCAATGGGTTGTTCAATTAGTTGTGCTTTATGGGAAAAGTTTGCATATTTTATTCAGTGGGTAGTAGAAGTAAAAACTGGAGTTCACACTCTGAATCATTACTTAGATGACTTCATATTTGCTGGATAAACATTAGAAACATGTAACCTGTTGATGTTATCGTCAAAAATACCTGCTCTGCTTTTGGCATCCCTCTTGCAGAAGAGAAAACAGAGGGCCCAAAATCGGTACTTACATTCCTGGGTATAGAAATTGATACAAATAAGATGGTTATTAGAATTCCTGCAGAAAAAATATCGACCTGGAGAAATCACTACTTGATATGTTACAAAAAACAAAAGTTACGCTGAGAGAATTACAATCTTCGGTAGGTTCTCTGAATTTTTGTGCTAAAGCTATTCCATCTGCTAGGGCCTTTAATAGAAGATTTTGTGATGCTATGTATGGAATAAAATATCCAAGTCATTTCATTAGGGTAACAAAGGGAATGAAATCTGACATTCTTGTGTGGTTAGATTTCATACACAGGTTTTAATGGCAGTTTAAATTTCATGGCTGTTAATTGGTTGTCTAATGACCAACTTCATCTCTACACTGATAGTACAGGTAATCAACATTTAGGATGCAGCGTTTACCTTCATGGGCAATGGGCATATTTTGGTTGGCCAGATAGCTGGAAGAATCCAAACATTATGTTAGACATAGCATTTTTAGAGTTAGTGCCAATTGTCCTTGCAATTTTCTTATTTAAGAATGAATTTCTCGACAAGAAAATAATGCTGAACACTGACAACAAAGCTTTAGTTTCCATTTTAAACAAAAAAATCATCAAAATCTCCCCGAGTTATGGAATTGTTTAGGCCAATTGTTTTACATTCCATGGTAAACAATTTTTACTTTAAAGCTTGTCATATAGATGGTTATAATAATGCTATAGCGGATTCTATTTCTCGCAAACAGTGGACCAGGTTTCGTGTTCTTGCCCCCAACTCCAATCAAGATCCGACACCTATTCCAGAGGCTTTTTGTAAAACTAATCTTGGAACTAAAATTAAACGCTCGACACTCAATTCTGTATCAGTAAATACAAGGCAAACATATTCCACTAGTCTAAAAAGCTTTGAGCAATTCAGAATTTTGTATGAACTTTGTACTGTTTGGCCTCCACCTGTTCCACACAATACAGAAAACTTTCTAATTAGAAAATTATTGGAAGGAATCAAAAGGTCAAACCATTTAAAAGATTGTAGACTTCCTATTACAAAACACATTCTTGAGAAACTTTTATTTAGTTTGTTTGTCGAATTTTGAGGCCATTCTTTTTTCAACGGCATTTTCGGTAGCCAATCTTATTTTTTTTTTTTAGAATTGGTGAATTTACCTTTAGTAGTTCAAATCAAGCAAATCAAATTATTTCTATTGAACATGTAAAATTTAGAAAAAATGAAATTTCTGGGGAAATTTTCGTAGAGCTTAGAGTTCCTTTCTCAAAAACTGACCAACTTGGGTAAGGAATATCTGTTTGTTTGAATCAATCAAAGAATTCTATCTGTCCAGTTGACTGGTTGAAAAAGTACATTACCATGAGGCCGAAATTTGACGGTCAATTATTTAAACATTTGGATGGTAGTCCTCTAACAAGGTTTCAATTCTTTTCAGTATTAAATAAGTACCTCGAAATAGCCGGTCTTCCAAACTCCAAGTACAAATCTCACTCTTTCCGTATTGGTGCCGCGTCAGATAGTTTTTCTTCCGGTCAGTCAGAAACAGAAATAAAAAAGCAAGGTAGATGGAGTTCAGATGCCTTCAAAAGGTATATTAGGATTTAGTATGTTCTAGATTAATTTTTCATATTATTATGTAGGAGATGAAAAGGTTATTTGGATTGTTGGTTCTTCAATTATTAAATTGGCATTCTACTATGCAAGAAAATCCTTTGATGGTGTGGATTTAGGCTTAAAACGAAGAAATTACAGAATTTTTTGGCAGGGAAAGGGAGGTATGAAATAATTTGACCTTATTCCAAAAATAAAACTTTTGATACGGTATGAATCACCTCCAAAAATTTTAATTTTTCATTGTGGAGGGAATGATATAGGTAAAATTACATTGCTGCAACTACGGTCTAATATGTGTTCAACACTCAAAACACAACAATTGGTTGGTCTAATATTTTGCCAAGATTTTCATGGCGTTTTAGTACAAACTCAAAATTTCAAAATCTTGCTACTGTTAGACTCAATAATTTTATGAATCACTTAGTTGCTGTCAATGGTGGATTCTTAATCAAATATCCAGAGATTACTTGGGATTCAAATGAAATGTTTAGTAGTGATGGAGTTCACCTGTCGTACATCGGTAATTGTTTCTTGATATATAACTAACAAAAGGGCTTTGCAAGAATATGTTTTTCTATAAAAGGTTAAAATGTAGTTTAAGCTTCAAGATGAGGCCACGCCTACACATATTTTAGCGTCTCTCATTCCACCTAACTTCGTTGGCGGTGGTTGTCATTTTCAAAAGACAACCATTTGGCGGTTTTTCAAGACGCCTTCCATGATACAATTATTTTTTCACAACTTCTGCTGAGTATCTGCTAACCCAGTACCAGCTTGAATGTTGTCAGTATTCAAATCTTCAGGACTTTATAAGGATACGGATACAATGTTTATAAGGATATAAAGTTTATAAGGATAAGGATATAAGGTTTAAAAGGATAAGGTTTATAAGGATAATGTTTATAAAGATAAGGTTTATAAGGAGTTATGTTATAAAGATAATAAAATATATATTGTATTATGTAGGTCGTGGCCACAATCGCCAAATCAAAAATAAATGTTTTTAAGAAGTTATATTTATCTTCATCGTCTTATATAAAAAATATTTCACTATATTAAATGTGAAACTGTTATTATATCGACTATGTGGATTATATATAATAAAGTAACATTTCTTTTTTTTAAATATAAAAAATGATCCTGTATCAGAATATTGGCGAGATCGTTCAAATCTTTTTTCAAAGTGGTAATATATGAATGCGTGATATATAAACGCACATTGAAAACAAATATCTTTTCAAAGTACGTTAACTTGGTTCAATATCTAATACACTCTGAATTTTTTATGCACCTGGATTTATAGATCCGAGGCGTATATTGTTTTGTCCTGTCTGTCTGTTTATCTTTTTGTCACATTATATCTGTTTGTCTGTTGTCGACTTTAATCTTCGCCATAACTTTTGAACCATTAGAGATAGAGACTTCATATTTGATAAAAAAAAAATAACTTTTTCGAACTTTGGCCATAACTTTTGAATCATAGTAGATAGAAATTTGTTCTTACAAATGTCTTAATGACCTTGTGGCCTTGACTTTTTTGATCTTGTGTGTTTCACATTTTGATTTTTTAAATGCGGCGTAACACACATTGGCGTCGGAAGCAAATTGAAAGTGGGGGGGGGGGGGGGGCTTAGTGTATAAAATTTTTTTTTATACCTTCCAAAAATATTTGACAAGCAAAAAATAAAAAAAGAAAAAAAAAGAAAAGGAAGCTTCATTTTCCCAAAGACGAAAATTCTATTTCGTGTGTGTGTGTGTGTGGGGGGGGGGATCGAACTTCAGTACCAAATTTTTTTTTCAAACTCCACTACTTTTCATTACTTTACCCATTTCTAACCTATACTGCCTATACTAAGTATATATTTGGAAAAAAAAGTGGGGGGGGGGGGAAGCTCCCCCCCCCCCTAGCCCTCCTGGTTCCGACGCCTATATTACATTCCATGCGTAAATTCACTGATTCACAAATGCATTTCAAACATATGAAACACAAACTTGTTTTCTTTCAATTATTTCTTTTTATTTTATTGTTTTTTGTTTTTTTTTTTTTTGTTTTGTTTTTTGCATTTATAATTTTTTTAACTACATTCCCTATTTCATTTATCTGTAGAACTAGATCTTTAAAAAAAGTATGGCGATTTATTGAAAGGCTGTCTATGTATAAATAATGTCCGGAATAATCATTCATTTAACAATTGCATTTATTTCGCGGGTAAAAAATTGAGTATACGGTTCAAATTTATTTATTTAGTCAAACAATTTAATATTAACAATGTAGGAACGTGGCATTACGGTTAATTTGCTTCGTTACTTATTGCTCTTTCGATTTTATTTTTTTTTTTGCTGACGTCTAAGGGCTCCGAACTTCAACAAGTAACATGCAAGGAAGATTCCAGCGAACTTAAGTAATACCATTTTTGGACCATCTTCAGAAGTAACTTACTCTTAGAAGTATGCATTGCTACACCACACTTTGAAAAATTACGCATTTTGAAAAAAATGTTCAAAGTGCGTTAAAATTGGGGACCAAGCTAACGCACTTTGAAAAAAATAATTTTTTTTCAAAGTGCGTTAATATCGACCATATTAATATTTATTGAAATGTCACTGATATTTAATCTTAAATTTTTAAACAAAAAAGCAATGCTCACTTAAAATACAAATAAAATTATTAAAAAGTGAGCAATAACTGTACTTTATCTTTATAATCTAAGAATACATAAATTATCACATATATTCAGACATGTTCTTCGATAATCATCGGAAATGCAAATAAGATACTACAATTCACCCTCCAGAAAAATACCAATCTCTTTATGACTCGCCTATAAGTCGGACATGGAGTTTTATACCAATATTTTACTCCCAAAATACCGACTTATAGGCGAGCATATACGGTAATTCTGATTGATTAATTATGTTAGCATTACTTTAGTATTTTATATAAAAAAAAGAAAGAAAGAAAAGATTATGCATGGCCTGAGGAACCAGGAGGAGGGGGTATGCCCCCCCCCCCCCCCAAAAAATATAGCCGATATTAAACTATAATACGAGCAAATGAATTTAAATCCCCCAACTTAGATTGTATCTACGGGCCTAACGTGAAAAAGTTGGTCATGATCAGTCACATAACTGTATCCCAAATTATAAAGTTTAATTTGAATTTTGTTTAATTTTGATTTGTTTTATTCACGGTATGCATGTAACCAAAGTCACTCACCACTGTCACAAACTATGATGATTATAACTGATCGGGTAAATAACTTAACATTTTTGTATAGTAGATATCTTTATTTACCATTTAAGATAATACCTGCTTTTTACATGAAAAATTAGGAATTTATGAAAACCACCTATGCTGCCCCCGTATTTACCACAAAAAAACTCGGCAGCTAGTTTACGGTCTTTATTTCAGCATAAGTTCGCCGTAAGAAAACGAGATGCTTGACCAACTTTCTCAGCGATCATGTTCACATTCACATGGTAGAACAAAAACAAGCGTGCATTCTTTGCGCCTTTTTCACACAACGAACAATAACTCTCACACAGGATGCAGAAGTAAAAAATTAGATAACTCGTTCCACTACACTCCTCGCCAGATATTGTAAAATATCTCCATTTTCACACAAATTCACAAATAAATGAACCATTATGATATCACTAAGAACTAGTTCAAAGGGTCATATTGCATGCATGAGTTAACTTCAGTTAGATTAAATAACTAAATGACAGACTAACAATGAAACTAGAATACAAAACACTATCATCTCTAGACTGGGTACAAAATGTTAAAATAATGTACGATAACTGACTAGAATTGTACATGTAAATTGAAACTGAGATACATAGCCAATTCACTAGGCAAATATATAGCGCACAGTTAATTCACCAGCCTGACAAGTTCGGATATATGTCGCACCAATCGTCGGTTTCTCATCCTTAAACATGCGAATTTCCACTGTGCGAACATTTCCGTCATCCTTGGAAGGAAAGACCCTAAGAATTAAACCAAGGGACCACCTATTTCGAGAAGCTGTGGAATCGCGTACCAGAACGACATCCCCAGATTTCAAATTTTCTCGTTGTTGGTTCCATTTTCTGCGAATCTGAAGACCACTCAGGTATTCTACCTTCCATCGTTTCCAGAACACGTTGGACAACCAACAAACACGCTTCCATCCTGTTTTGTAAAGGTTCCTTACGTCGTCATCCAAATCCGGTACAGGGTCAAAACCGGTCTTTTGAGTCAGCAGCATGGCTGGGCTGATTATGATTGGATTTTCAGGATCAGTTGATACTGGGGTCACTGGACGGGAGTTGATTATGGCTGACACTTCGTACATGAACCCATGAAGGACATGGGTTAATTGGCCCTTGTGTTGAAAAAGCATTGTGTTAAGGATCTTGTGGGCCATACCTATCATCCTCTCCCAAGAACCTCCCATATGTGAAGCATGAGGAGGGTTGAACTTCCAACTGATTCCCGACTTATGAAGAAATTCCTGCACTGGTCCTTGTTCTACACACACACCATCCACTCTTAGAGCATCCAAAGCTCAAACAAAGTTAGTTCCGCGATCAGAAGAGAATTCCTTCACTGAGCTTCGTGTACATACAAAACGGCGTAAAGCATTTATAAAGGCGGAGCTGCTCATCTCGTCTACGAGCTCAATGCGCACTGCCCGTATAGCCATGCAGGTGAACAAAATGGCCCATCTTTTACTGTGAGCAAGACCACCTCTTGTCTAGCGGGCTACCACCTCCCATGGCCCAAAGGTGTCAACACCGACAATGGAAAATGGTGGTCCTGCGGAGGTGCGTTCCAGAGGTAAGTTGCTCATTATTTGTTCTTGAACCTTTCCACGTAGTCGCTTGCAAGTAACACAGTGGTTGATGACTGAGGAGACCAGTCGTTTGGCTCCTGTGATCCAGTAACCATTGCTTCTGATGGCTGCCTCCGTGAATAATCTCCCTTGGTGTTTAACCTCTTCGTGAAAGTGTGAGATTAGAAGCCTTGACAAATAAAAATTCTTTGGAAGCAGAATTGGATTTTTAACTTCCTCTGGCAGGTCGCTTTGTCCAAGTCGTCCACCCACCCGCAACAATCCGGAATGGTCTAAATAAGGGTGTAGGTACAAAAGTGGGCTCCCCTTGGGCAGTGGTCTATTTTGTTGTAGAGACTGTATTTCTGGCAAGTATGCATCTCTCTGAACCAATGTTACCATGAACCTTTTTGTTTGTTCGAACATTTCTCTTGAGTTGGGTTTGGTTTTCTCCTTGAACATCCTTCCTGCTCTTTTTAACACAGTGATAGCAATTATTAACCTCTGCCAGCTGGAGAATTTTTCGAACTTAGTAATCATCTGCCTTGGTGATTCATCTGTGGAGGTCTTTGTAGTTCTGATGCACGGTCTCACTTCAGAATCGTTGTCTGGGTCAAATAGATGATATGTATCTGACCTTGCGCATTGATGGTCATCATCATTTTCACTAGGAAATGGCATATACTTTCACTGCCTTGTCGGGATGTCCCTTTGGGAAGATTTGTACTAACACAGTCTTAGCACACGATCGTCCATTAAAGTTCTGACCACACAACTGGGTGCACTTAGAGACCAGATCATTGGTTGGCTCCTCGCCATGCTCCTTCCCAGATATGCCATGTAATGACTCCTTGACTGCTGTACTCTGCACTTGACCTTTATTGCTTTCAACCATATGAAGCGCTGTTGCATGAAGCTGACTGCCACAATCTCCACAGTGTACAGAGGCTTGGCAGTCTTTAGCAGATGAGTTGTGGTCAAACAACACTTGAAACAGATGCTCTTGTCGCGTATGAACTTCTTTCGGTCTCTGAATGACTTTTTGAGGAATTCCCTACATTGGTTTAGAGAATGATTGGAGTGATGAATGGGACACTTCCTTAACTGCCCTTGCTCTGAGTCTCCCTGAATTTCCGTTTTTCTTGTGTACACCGTAGGCTGTTTGCGAACGTCAGTGTATGGTTTGGTTGTTCTTGACGGAGAAGCATTCTCATTAGAAAATGGAAGGCCTGGATCATTTAACATCAAACTCATATCTTTGATGAAATCGCAAAACACATTAAAGGGTGGAAACCCTACATCAAGAACTCTTTTATATCTGGTTGCTCTGTCGCTCCATTTTCCTTGAAGATGGGTAGGTAATTTGTGTACTATGGGGATGATGCATAATAATAATAATCATAACTAGGAGACTTATTGTTCACAGAACAATAAGAGGTCTTTCCACCTTCTTTGAATTTCAAATTTGTTTTATATCTGACTCCTAAAAATTAAATTCCATTAAAAAGAAACCAAAACTCTCTAAAAACATAGAAAAATGAAAAATTTAAAACAAATGACCTTGACCTTTGACCTTGAAATATTTTCAAGGTCAAAGGTCAAGAGTCAAAATGCAATTGACCCCATGCTTCTACGTCTTATAGTTTTCAAGTAATAAGGTTTAATAGTAAGTACAAAGAAGTTAAAGGGAAATAACTTATATAAGGGGTCATCAGATCCTTTTGCACTTATACAGTGAAGTTAGCCCTAAAGACTCTTCAGACATAAGTGAAGGTTTGGTGTCTCTACAGTGTTCGGTTTCGGAGTAGTAGCGATAACAAGGTTTTTCGCACAAGGGGCAATAACTTTTAAAGGGGATAATGTCAAGGGACAAGAATGAAATCTTTGAAACAGTTTCATGAGTACATATAAATGATGCATAGACATTATGTTAATGTTGAAAGACAAAAAAGTCAAGGTTCATTTACGCAGGGTCAACTGCAATAATCTTTTTTGGAGTACATTCTTATGGACTATAAATCTTTTCGATATATCTTGAAACTCAAAATCACACGGCGGAAAAATAAGAAGAATAACTAGTAAACTAATTGTTCAGAGAACAATAAGACGTCTTTCCACCTTTTTAAGTGTTTCAATATCATTTGGGCTGAAAAAATTAGGAAAAAAGCAAGAAAATAAATAAATCAGCAAAATTCTCATTTCTCTACTAGGATTTTAGATCGGGCTCGCAGTTGGTATAATTTTACCGTAAACAGACTTCCTAGATTGTTTGTAGTCTACTCGGGGATAAGCACGAATTCATTGATCAGGCAAAGAGAGCACATAAAAAACATTGTAACACGCTCCTAGGTGTATATATGAGCTTGAATGAGATTGTTTTCAAGTTAAGATGTAAGGGGTAGGGTCTGTTTAAAATTATGATATACCTATTAATATGAATAACATGCATTTGATCTGCGCATCAAGAAGGAAGCGTAAGTGAAAACGTTGTGAAATGTCCCATGTGTACCTGCATCATATGTGCATTAAACATGTATTAAAGAGATGTTTGAAAATATCCGATATGAGTTGTTTTATGTTTGAAATGGATGGCGATAAATTATTTAAGAGCATGTGAGAAAGATGAGCGAGAGATGCAAGGCAGTTTGTAATTATGGAAAAGGAAAACAGAGAATCGGGTTCGGATATTAACATTCCTGACCGAAATAGGCATGGAATTCATTGTAAGTAGCATAAATAAAATTCTAAACATGTAATTCTAGATGGGAAACACAAGGAAGAAACGTGTATTTCTTTTTACTATGCTAAAAGTCGCTATTTCTTGGGATTGTGTTATTCTAGAAAAAAAAAAATCAAATTTCAAATGAAATCAGGATTCATTTCATTAATATTAAATCTAAATAAAATTGAAATAAATTCCACATACTACAGAAAGCTAGAATATTTGGTATTAAAATGTCATATTAGAACAGGAGAATCGAATGATATTAACAACAAATGAAGAAAAAGCCAGTACAAGCTTTAATTCATTTTATGCCCATCTGAATTTAAATTACAGACAGAAAAAGAAATGTAGTTTTTGCCGATAATCAGTAGAATTTTATTATACTCAAAAGACTCACCGTAAAACTCTTAGGACATTTTCTTTAAGGTGTCTTCTACTCTAATCCTTAATCTTATGTCGATCTCTGGTGTTGTTTGACTTGTAAAAATTTTTTCTACTTAGCTATTGATTTTTTTTAATGGACCGAGGGTAGGGGGGTGGGGTGGGGTGTATTTTATAAGCACTTGTTAAAGTAAGAGTTGAAAATATCTCCACATACTTAAGCTTGATTGTGACCTTTGGGTCAATGGGGTCAAAGGTCAAGGTCATTTAGCAAGGTCATAGGTCAAGGTCATCCAAAAAGAGAGAGAGAGAGATAACCTTGAGATTAACACTTGAAGATGAATCTAGATAAAGATAATGAATATTTCTTTATTACTTTTTGAGTAAGGGGTCAAGGTCAAAGGCAAGGTCAAATGTCAAGGTCAAGGTCATTTGGATTTTTTTATAGCTTAAATTGACAATTTCTCTAGTATTCCAATGACCCTGACCTTTGACCTTGACCTATTTTTCAAGGTCAAAGGGCAAAAGATCTCATGCAGTTAGGCCCATGTCTTTACGACTTGTCGTCAAGAAGTTTTTAGTTCTTTGTAAACATCATAAAATGGCAGGGGCAATAACTACTGAAAATGGTTTACAAATTCTTTCGCACTAATGGAATGAGAAGTGTTCTAAATTAGTTGCAGACATTGTTGAAGGTTTCGTACTTCTACGGTTTACGGTTTCGGAGGAGTAGCGATAACAAGGATTTACACTGAAGGGGGCACTAACTTTTAGAGGGGTCAATCTTAGGGGACAAGAATGAAATCTCTAAAATGGTTTTAAGAGTACATATTGAAGATGCAAAGATGTTTAAAATTTGGTAAAGAACAAAAGAGGTATAAGAAGAGCTAAATTTTTCATATTTTGAATGACCTTGACCTTTGACCTTGACCTCAATTTTAAGGTCAAAGGTCATAGAATCTTTTGCAGTTGGCCACATGTCTCTATGACATGTTGTTTAAGAAAAGATTTTGATATTTGTAAGCATCGCAAACATTCAGGGGCAATAATTCATCATAGGAGTGTACGAATCCTTTCGCAATGAAGGATTGAAGTCTACTAATTAAGTCGTAGACATACGTGAAGGTCTGGAAACTCTGCGGTTTATGGTTTCGGAGGAGTAGCGATAACAAGCTTTACGACAAAAGGGGTAATAACTGAGTAAGGGGTCAAAGTTCAAATATGTTGGGTCATTTTTCAGAATAACTTTTGATATCCAGTATCATGAACTACAAAGTTTTTCGATAAGTCTTGTGGTTTCAAAAGTCCGGCGGAAAAAGAATAATAATAAACACTAGGAGACTTATTGTTCACAGAACAATAAGAGGTCTTTCCAGCTTTTTAAGTGTTTCCGTGTCATTTGGGTTGAAAAAACGAAGAAAAACGCAAAAAAAAAAAAAAATAAAAAAAAAATAAAAAAAAAAATGAGGTGCTCCAGCGGGATTCGATCCCTGGACCCTCCGAATAGCAGGTGAGCGCTCTAACC
>NW_026930527.1:0-41122 GCF_032062105.1 Saccostrea cuccullata
AAGAGGAGAATGAGAGAAAAAACAAAGTTGCAAACTCGACTTACTGAGTGTGCTGATAATAATATTAATGTCGACTTATATATAATGATGTTTTATCCATCAAGAATATACATGTATTTTACTACATGTAACAAATGTACATAATTCAGATACGTCAATAAATAATGTAATTCACAGCTCTCTCAGTAAATTCTACGGTAGATGCAACGCCATTCTCTGCGAACTTATTGTGTCGTTTGGTTGAATATATATTATTGTTCATATTGTATTATAATGTTAGGTTATTATTTTGATACTGAATTTTATGACAATTAGCTCTAACCCGTCGACAGGTGATGTTTAGTACCTCATAACACTTAGCAAACTTCTGGTGTTCAAATTTCGTTTGTGCTCTGCTTTTATTTTGTAATATCTAATTTGACTTTTGAGAATTTTTACTGATCTTTACATATTTCGTAACATTTCAATCTAGAGCACTTGATCGATTATATTATGATCATACTTATTCAAGAAAAGTCCTTAAGAGATGGTTCAGATCATGTCTTCGTGATTTTATGTTGTAATAAAGAGGTTTAAAAGGTGTAAAAAAAATAAACAAACAAAAATTTTATTTTCACATTCTTTTAAACAGAGAAAACTGTTAAATTATTTATGAGAAACGTACCTGTAACTATCAAGGGATCACCTTAATGGAAAAAGTGAAGATGAAACAAAAGAAATATACAATCAATAAAAAAAATTGTAGACAGGGCATAAAAACCCACCATCGGAAATTCCAGAGGTGGGATCAGGTGCCTTGCAGGAGTAAGCATCCCCCGCCGACCGGTTAATCCTAGCGCGAGCCCCATTTATTAATTACGTAGACACGATAGACCTAATCTTTCATTTGGAAAAGCGTATATTTATTTGACAGTCAACATGTGTACGATAATTACCCTTCTATCGAAGTCTTTCTATCTGCTGTCAAAATTTTCTTTGCAGGCAAATGCATGGTTAATTGAATGAATGGCAACAATCACTTACAATCTTAAATTCATTTACATATTTAATTATGTTTTCAAGCAAGTGACGCATGTGTTCTTTGGTACACTCTAGTTTAGTTCCATTCATTGTCTGAATTTGATATGCTTGAGTCATTGTTTTAAGTTAATCAAACTTAATTTTTTGAGAAATATTATTTGATCGATTACAAAGTGAAATTAAAACCATCATAATTTATTTCATTTTACAGTGCCCTTCCTATATCATATAAAAATGATCTTAAAACATTTACTGGAATATTCTTTCGTACATTGTATTCATTTAGAATTCTTTGCATTCCATGGCATTGTATAGATGTACATTTTTAGGTAAACAATATTTAACCGATTTCAATTTTCCCTGCATTAATTAATCGTGATACTTTTGCTGACGCTTTACGAAAAGATTATCTTGAATATTTTATCATATTTTAAAATTGTAAGCAGCTAGAATGAATTATTACATTAGACATATAAGAAGTATTATAAATATCATTGATATTAGGAGACAGCATGAGGAGCCTTTCTGGGATGTACTTCAGTACGCCAGATAGGGACAACGACAGACGGTCTAACGGTAACTGTGCCGCTAATTATGGAGGAGCAGGATGGTGGTATGACGACTGCCACACCGCCTTTCTTAACGGTTACATGAAGGGAGCGATCTGGTTATTTCCTTGGTCTCCTACAATTGATTTCGGCACAGATGTGACGGGGACGACAATGATGATAAGACGTCACTAGGTAAACTTCATCAAATCTTTGAATAACCATTTATTTTACTTCTTGACAATTTCTAAAAATTATAAACAGTTAAGAGAGCTTTTAAGAGATATTAATAGTATAATTTTATATTTTAAAAATCAATAATTTTTCTATATTTATTTCAGCAAAAGAAAAAGAAAACAACGGATTGATGACCACCTATCAATTAGATAAAGGAGATAGTTTTATATCAATGTTAATCCTTGAGTTAATAGTATTTTTATTCATCGGCATGAATAGTCATTGTTGTAAATAATAAAGAATATAAGATTCCTCAATATGCTGATGACTCTTCACCGGCTCTTGATGATTCAGGACAAGCATTATTTGCTGCTTTTGAAACTTCCTGACAAAGTGCACATCGAAGGCAGTCCAGATATAACCGCTGCGTAAGGGCTGTGCCTCAATATGGGAAATAATTGTGTGTGTGTGAGAGAAAGAGAGTGCGTGTGTGTGTGTGTGAGGGTGCGTTTGTGTGTCTGTGAGGTTGCTATTTTCCCTATATCACGATTGGCGCCACGATTGAAAATGGGGACTCAAAAGTGGAAAAATCGTTGAATGGTTGACCTTTTCAACTGCTAATGCCAAATCTCCGCTGAATGAAAAATTATATCAGTAAGCGGATGATGATATCAATTATTTATGACATTATGCATTGCACTGTTTATGATATTTTTATAATTAAGAGGCATTATATATTAGCGATTGCCAAATGGCTTTCGTATTGAGCGTGATTTTTTTTTGACTGACTAACAAAACTTTTTCTACGATTAACGGACAAACAACCCGCTGGTTTTCGATTCGTTAAGACGTATATGAAGAGCACAGGCTATTGTTTCGGAAATAAATTTTTAACCCATAGTAGAATAATGACACAAGTTATCTAACTGTGAATTTCACTCAGTGCCCCTCCTCTGAAACACACTCATTCAAATTTTCAAAGGAAATGCAATGGAAAACTGTTTATAACCATTGTCTTTTACGATAATTTATCTACGCAACCATACTAAATTTATGGCATTCATGTCTTTGTTTTCTTTTATCTCCGAAAACAGCCTCAATACAACTTGCCGAGTAGAAAAGTGAAACGCTTTAGTTCGACTTTCCCACTCGGCGAGCAGAGTTTTGACGCTAATTACGGAGATAAAAGAAATCAAAAGACATGCATGCTATGTATAGCTGTTTCGATAACCCTTACCCTTTACCCTACAACTATAATCCTGGTGGACACGTTATTACTCGTGACGTAAATATAGTTGATAATGAGGGCCTTAGATAATTAATTAATCAAAATTTATTTTAACTGGTATCATGATTACATTATCATAATTGATTCTGTGAAAGATTTCACACCAGGCGATAGGAAAACACAAAAAAGACATTGACACTTTGATAGAATGGATTGAATGTATCACATGTATGTCAAAATCTCGCAAGAGGTGATTGAGGGGCAAATTGAAAACAAACCTTCTATCCTTCTGTGTTCAGTAATTCAAAAATAAAAAAGAATCAGATAGATTACAGTATATTCTGATCCCTATTGACAAAACATGTAACAGCATTGTCGTTGTTTGTAATTAAGTTTCATTATATAAATTGTATTTTATGCCCATCTTCCTGATACTCGCACTAAAGGTTGCTCTGTTTGATGTAATATTATACTATCTGATACCAACACAACACCGTTTGAAGTTGAAAAAGGGTCATTTATTACCAAATGACAATTTTGTAAAACTATTACAAAAATGAAAATGTAGTTTGATAGATTTACATTTATAAACCTTGCAGTGATACCAATATCACTACATGCAACTTCGAAATAGATCAAAACATTACTGTATAAAATTTTTACATCAAAGGTGGGGTAAGGTAAAAATGCCTTACCTACTGAAAAAAGAAATATGGAAAAATATTGTCAAATTATTCACATCAATTAAGAACACTATAATTTTTTAACTATTAGGGAGAGGTGGGAGGGTTGTTCAAAAATAAAATTGTATTTCCATACAAATATGGCGCTGCCACTGATTGTACTCAATCATATACTGAGGCTGTTCCAAAAACAAGACCGAACAAAAGTATTAGAGTTATCTCGCTTGTCCCACTTTCAATACACAAGAAATGGGCATAAAATTATTTATGAACATAAATAGCATTTATGCCCATCTTCCTGATACTCGCACTAAAGGTTGCTCTGTTTGATGTAATATTATACTATCTGATACCAACACAACACCGTTTGAAGTTGAAAAAGGGTCATTTATTACCAAATGACAATTTTGTAAAACTATTACAAAAATGAAAATGTAGTTTGATAGATTTACATTTATAAACCTTGCAGTGATACCAATATCACTACATGCAACTTCGAAATAGATCAAAACATTACTGTATAAAATTTTTACATCAAAGGTGGGGTAAGGTAAAAATGCCACTTACTGCCAATGACAGGCAGATCTGAACTGTCATCAGCAGTAATCCCCACCCAACCCTAGTGCGAGTCTTAATCTTACTACAATAGAAGTATCCCTAAAATTCATACAAACCGGATACAAACAATGAAAAATAACACATTACCAACATACAAAGAAAGTATTTCAACTCTTGTAAACAATACCATATTATTATGCATTGTACACACACTTTGTTAGATGCATAATTACGTCAAAACTTTACTACTTCTTGATACAACCAGATGCTCCTGTCATCATGGTTGAAAATGTTTTTCTAAGCCAATGTCCTCTTTCCTGAAACAGATAATGTGTCACACTTGTAGATGCATAATTACATCAAAACTTTACTACTTGATACAACCAGATGCTCCTGTCATCATGGTTGAAACTGTTTTTCTAAGTCAATGTCCTCTTTCCTGAAACAGATAATGTGTCACACTTGTTCACATATTTTGACAATTGTCCAAACCTTCATATTCTCTATTACTGGTTTGATATTTATTTTACAATCAGATGCTTTTGTCACCATGATTGGGTATAATTTGTGACACCAGTAATTAACACACTTGATTGACATCAACCAAATAAATTACTCACTATTTTATAGGAACTCAACTCAAAGTAGATTTGAAATGTCATGAATTATAATCTGACCAGATGCTCTTGTCACCATGATTGGGTATAATTTTGTGACACCAGTAATTAAAACACTTGATTGCAATCAACCAAACAAGTTAACAAATTACTCACTATTTTATAGGAACTTAACTCAAAGTAGATTTGAAATGTCATGAAATATAATCTGACCAGATGCTCTTGTCACCATGATTGGGTATAATTTTGTGACACTAGTAATTAAAACACTTGATTGCAATCAACCAAACAAGTTAACAAATTACTCACTATTTTATAGGAACTCAACTCAGAGTAGATTTGAAATGTCATGAATTATAATCTGACCAGATGCTCTTGTCACCATGGTCATAACTCATTACCTCAACCTCAACTCAAAGTAGATTTGAAATGTCATGAAATATAATCTGACCAGATGCTCTTGTCACCATGATTGGGTATAATTTTGTGACACCAGTAATTAAAACACTTGATTGCAATCAACCAAACAAGTTAACAAATTACTCACTATTTTATAGGAACTCAACTCAGAGTAGATTTGAAATGTCATGAATTATAATCTGACCAGATGCTCTTGTCACCATGGTCATAACTCTTTACCTCAACCTCACCTCGTGAGCAGTCAAAGGTTTACAAAGGGGATTCGAATGTACTTTTTGAAAGCGTCTAATGACCACCGCCCCATTGATTGAATTTTTTGCTCTAGAACTCCACTGGAAAAAGCCGTTGTTGCTGCTCTGATTCTAAAGCTGTGACCTTTATATCATTTACAATCTAACCCACACCAATTTAATGGCAAACATAACTGATCTGTACAATATTTCCGTGACACCGGTGACCCATCCATGAAAGTAAAAAGAGGACCAGAAGTTGGTTTTCGTAATTGAAAATATGTCCATAGGGCCTGAACAGGACATATTGTGTTATCTTTGCTGTCATTTTTCACATGCACAGTGTAAGATTGACCTTTACCATGTTTGAAAGTTTTCATAGTCAACTCCAACCCTACTGGGCAGTCTGAAGTATTTTCTAAAAAATGTACAGATTGTATTGTCAATAAATGACAATTTCTGTCTTTTGAAGCTGTAAATTACAATCCTAAGAAAACAGTGAAATGCCACTAAATACACACTTTTCATAAGTACCTGTACAAAATATAAACTTGTTGTATATTGTAAAGAAGCTATCAGCTGTTTAAGAATGATTGGTGTTATAGGTAACCTAGGGTCCACTAAGCTTGTCTTATTCTTGTAACCTTGTAAACATTTTTTCACTAAAAGTTGGGCCTTTCATATTCCTTATCTTATGATGAATACTTAATGCTGAAACATAGGTTGCCAGTAACAATAAGCTATAAACAAAATGATATCTTAAGCTTCTGCTTTTGCTGGTACACCTTTCCTTGGCAAAGCAAAATGATGACACCAAACAATGGCAATATTCAATTGCCCTTTGATAAGTATTATGAGTTGATGCTGCTAATGACTGATTTATTAGATCTGAAGCTATTGATTCTAAACTTTGAGATTGTCCTCGTTGTTATGGCATGCTACAGGGTTGTTGTAGGAAATTTTTTGTAGGGACTGTGGAATCTGCTGGCGAGAAAGATGATCAGCTAAAACATTATCTAAACCCGATACATGTCTTCCTTGAAATAAAATATTGTGTTTAAAATATTGCACTACTAAACGACAAACAAGAACTATTTGTCTTTACTTTAGGTTTGTTTGTTGATGATGTGCACAACAGCATCATTATCCGTGAAAAAAATTTTTAATAATAACACATCAATTTTCAAACTGATCTGCCCAAAGCTGAACTGCAAGTACACTGGGAAATAACTCCTTTTATTGTAATATGATAGGTTTTCCAGGTTTTAGGCCATATACCACTAAAATACTGATTTCGTAAATAGCCACAGAAACCAATGTTACTTGTATCCATATACAATTGTAATGAGTCAGAATTGTCCCATTGCTCTGATGAAAACAGTGACTTGCCATTGAAATGCTCCAAAAACAATCCCCAAGCATTTAAATCCGCTCGAGCTTCCTTATTCAATCTCCTATGATGAAAAGGTTGAGTTAACTCAATTAACAGATCAATTAGCCGCCTAGGAAATGGGCGTCCTGGAATGACCACTGAACAGGCGAAGTTTAACAGACCTATTACAGACTGTAACTCTAGTAATGTTATAGATTTTTTAGACTTGTGAATTTGTATTAGGTGTCTAGCTTTAGTTAACTTGTCTTGTGCTAAACATGACTCCATCAAAATAGAATCCAACTCAATACCCAAACATATAAGCGAAGCACAGGGAAGGACAGTTTTTAACTCCTTAATTGGAATACCAATATCCTTGAACAAAAACATGAACTAGTCTCCCATGTAAGCCTAACTTGTTTTCACATACCCAATGTACTGCAGTACTGAATTCTTCAAATAACTGACAAGAAAAATTAAGTCACATAGGGAGAGTTTTGTCAAAATAGTATTCATTTTCTAAAGTAAAACCCAACAATTCCCAATCTGAACAATGTATTGGAACAATTTTATATGCATTCTGAATATCCAATTTAAACAACCCGCATTTTTTCTCATATATGCGCATTCAACCTACTGCATCTTCTACCTCCTGATATTGAACAGATTTGAATTGATTATGAATACCAGAAACCCAGAATTTAGACCTACTTTGGATTTACCCAAACTGATAGCCAATGCCTCACTATGGATTTCTGAATTTAATGTTTGCTTTTTGGGCTTTATTTCACACTCCCCTTCTAAGATTTCACTGATTTCAAAGCCTTTATAATTATTCTTATTTTTGATTCCTAACAAATTTCCAAATCAACAAATTCATTTCCCCAGATTTTGCTTTTTATCTTAGAATCTACACCGAGACCCAATGGCTTAATGATACTGGAATTCTTAACCCCTGCGCTAAACGATAACTCCTTAGATGCTGTTTGTTAATTAGTACCTAAATTACTTGGTAAAATTGCCATCTTCTAATTGGCTTGAATGATTGTTGCTTGTTGGAGTGTCACTTGCGACTTCCTCTTGTTGTAAATTAACTGGTTTTGTAACCACCCCATAGTCTGTAGGCCTATTACCGGTACTCATCTCTGTAAATGGATGTTAGCATGTATGCCTAATTTATACAAATCATGTCAAGAATTCAACCTATCTATGACTGATAAAATTATCAGCTTTTGATTAATGTGGCAAAATTATTGTTGATTTACTCATCCAAATATTAGTCCATATCAGGCAATAGGATAAAATTACCCATTAGACCTGACTCTAGGGTAGTTCTTTATACCAATTATTGTTTAAATCTTAAAACAATCTGTATAATTACAGTGCACTAGTGAAATATAGCTACACAATGTATCAAGAAACCATTGCAATATCACTAATTAATTCACTATCCCTAGTGAAGCATAGCGATAGAATTATCGCATTTATAACTTGATAGAATTATCAAGATTCAGCACTGATCAAGACGTGATAAAATTATCACTAATTGTAAAGCATAGCGATAGAATTATCGCATTTGTAACTTGATAGAATTATCAAGATTCAGCACTATTGAAGACGTGATAAAATTATCACTAATTGCGATAGAGTTATCGCATTTATAACTTGATAGAATTATCAAGATTCAGCACTGATCAAGACGTGATAAAATTATCACTAATTGTAAAGCATAGCGATAGAATTATCGCATTTGTAACTTGATAGAATTATCAAGATTCAGCACTATTGAAGACGTGATAAAATTATCACTAATTGCAATAGAATTATCGCATTTATAACTTGATAGAATTATCAAGATTCAGCACTGATCAAGACGTGATAAAATTATCACTTATTTTAAAGCATAGCGATAGAATTATCGCATTTGTAACTTGATAAAATTATCAAGATTCAGTAATACATTAAAATACCACTAATTGTTCAGTAATGTGGCAAAATTACCACTCATACTTGAACATGTGGCAAATTATCACAGGCTCTTCTGCAACTCATGCAGTAGAAAAAGTTTCCAGACTTACTGTTCTAAGTAAAAATAAATGCTTGATCACAAGGGTCCCTTTCTGTATTTCCCACTCTTGGACTGGCTCTCTACAATGCATCTAATATGTGATTAAACAGAAAACTGCTGAAAGTATAACATTGTGTCATATATGCATAATAAGCTTTTTTTTTTTTTAAATCATTAATACCCGTTTTGTAAGATGTTCTAAGTCACTAGGGTACTAAGGCTAAGGTACATATAGATGTATTGCCTGTTTCATAAACTTAAGATGCAAATTAACCATAATTGTTATATGGCTAAATGACATACAAACTATTTATCTAGCTATCACTTGTACTATGTATCACAGCACCCCTGATTGCCCTAATCACAAAAGTTATTCACTACAGAGTTCTTAAAGCCCTTTAACTTCCAGTACACAACCTGCCTTCTGTTTTTAACTTCTTCTTTTAAAAGTTGATTTGCATTTGCCAAGACTATTTACTTATTATATAACGTTAAAACAACTCGGCAGTGTCTGGTGGAATATCTTGGTAACGACTGACACACATATATCTTATTTAAATGATACCGGTTTAAAAACAAGTCACATGTTGCCATTATTTTTGACACAATCTCCCTAACCGAATCCTCATCAGCCTGCGGCTGATCGATATCGTTTCCCGCAATATGTAAAGTTAGCTTCTGTTGTCGGTTCCTTTGAATCTCCTCTTCTAGCACTCTAATGTCCATACTTCGACCTATTCTGTCCCCAATAACCCCAATGACCGAGATCGCTACATTTTGTACATTAAATATAATTGTTTCAAAGTTGTCTCTGATTCCTCGCATAATGATATAAGCGTCGAATGTGTGAGTCACCAAATATTAATACAGACATCTTGATGAAGGAAGAACACAGTACAAAACAATGATCGTTGGGACAACACAGGTTACGAATGATGAAAAATCGGAACGCACGTAGGCCTTCCACGTGTGCCAGGACCGAATTTCAAGTCTCGTCTTTTAACACTTACAAATGTGCTGAATTCCTTGGAAATCCAAAAGATCACACCACGAGAAGTCCATCAAATGTATTAACTGTGCACTGGACACGCTGTAAGCCAACTTGCTTGTTCAAAAATAAAATTGTATTTCCATACAAATATGGCGCTGCCACTGATTGTACTCAATCATATACTGAGGCTGTTCCAAAAACAAGACCGAACAAAAGTATTAGAGTTATCTCGCTTGTCCCACTTTCAATACACAAGAAATGGGCATAAAATTATTTATGAACATAAATAGCATTTAAGGAACTGGGATTTAATTCCACTAGTTGTAATCCAACTTATACTCACAACTCTCTTTCTAAGGAGGAAATTCTTGAAATTCATTGTCAGTATAAGTATCTCTAAAATTCCAAACAACCAACATGAATTTGAATTACCATATCTATATTGGATTCGTAAACTTCATATGAATCCTTACAATCAAAGATACATAGCGTATTCCAGTAAATATTCTGAAAGCCTTTTTCTTTATTAACTAAAGAGTGGTAAAAGAAAAATTTATATCTTCGAAGAAACTATTGAAAATTTATAAATCATAAGATTTACCGGAATCAAAAGCTTAAAACTTTTCAACTTTTCAATTTTATAAGAACCATTCCCCACAATAAATTAAAGTCCAGGCTTTCTGATTTCATCGATAGCTGCATTTTCAATTGTAACTCGAAAATTCACTTACCTTGTCAATCGACATTTTTAAAATTATTTGGTTAAAAAACGTTCTGATAGCACACACAAGTTGATATTGAAAAGATGCTTAGGTTTCTGATTGGCAGTATCTATATTGTTTTTAGAGACCAGGCTCCAGGATCATGAAGCATCTTAAGCTTAAGTCAAAAAATGCCTTAGATCCTGAAATTTTTTGGAGGTCAAGCAGCCCAAAATGAAAATTCTTTCTGATTTTGTATCATCAGTCTGCTGTTGTAAGCAATTTATGAGTTTCAGTTAAAAAGTTATAAAAAATATATATATAACTGAAATTTTGACTAAGTCTAAGTCTGTTTCATGATCCCGGGGCCAGGGCTGGGGGCCAAAAAACTTAAACGAGCTCACTTTTGATTTCAGTCTCACTTTAATCAAAGGAATATGTAGTGAAAAAGTGAGACTGAGATCAAAAGTGAGCTCGTCTAAGTTTTATGCCCCCCCCCCCCCCCCCCAGGCTAGGTATTCAAACAATCTATTATACTTCCCATGGATACCAATTGTGCTCTGTTTTTTGCCTACCTATTTGTATTCATATGAAGAATGTGTCCAAAAATCTGATAAGTGAAAAGAAGAAATCCAGGACCCTGTTGTATCAACGGCTCATTAAATTTAAGGAATCTTTAAGCATAGTGAACAGTTAAATTCTGAAAGATGCATTAGTTAATGAAGGGATTAAAGTGTGTTGTACAAAACCTTCATCAGAGTGTTATTATTTAATGAATTATTAAATGTTTAAGAATTCATCAAAATCTATTAAAATTATGAAAATATCCCGTAATGCATTGCGTTACCACTTCCGTGGGCGTTTCCTTTGTTTACTAAATATTTTACTTGAAAAAGACACTAATGGTAATCTAACAACCAAGCCATATGATAAACGTGATGACTTTAACTTTTCTATCGTCAACTTCCATTACTTATGCAGCAATATACCTTCATCACCTGCATACGGATTATATATATCTCAGTTGATTCGATACGCAAGAGCATGCTCTACGTATGAACAATTTCTTAAACGAAGTAAATTTTTGACAAGCAAGTTGATGAAACAAGAATATCAACAGTCTCGTTTAAAGTCATCATTTCGTAAATTCTATGGTCGATACGATGACCTTGTCAGCAAATACAATTTATCATTGAATGAAATGCTGACTGACGTTTTTCATACCGATTGTTAGTCCATTGTTTATACACTGAGTTGACCACGGATTTTTCCGTTGTTTCCTGATTATGACAATAAGCACATGGCAGGTGTGACCGGTCGGCAGGGGATGCTCACTCCTCCATGGCACCTGATCCCACCTCTGATGTTTCGGAGGTCCGTATTTGATCTGCTCTTATTTTGTATATTTGTTTAATGGACGTTGAAAATGAAAACTGTTCGTTATTTCCATATCCTTCTTATAATTAAAACAGTTTAAAAATCCGCCAAAATAGAACTCATTTTAATAATGACGCAAAAATTAAAAAAATTACGTCATTTAAGCAATGACGAGCGTCTAGAAGGATCAATTTTGAA
The DNA here is from genome assembly GCF_032062105.1 of Saccostrea cuccullata. Classification (NCBI taxonomy): domain Eukaryota; kingdom Metazoa; phylum Mollusca; class Bivalvia; order Ostreida; family Ostreidae; genus Saccostrea; species Saccostrea cuccullata. Next base: position 12,189 of record NW_026930527.1, read on the forward strand.
AAACGTCATTTCATCAAAAATCAAAAACTCTGCTGCAAAGTGACTGATGGATTTCAATTTAAAAAACAATAGAAATCGGCTTAGAGAAATGTTGACATCATTAATAGCAAACTCACAAACAGTGTTACCAACGAGAAAAAAATGGGACAACATAACTGCGCAGATTAATGCCTTAGGGGTTTCCAGTCACTCAACTAAAGAAATCAAAAACCAAATGGACGAATATGCACCAGATGGCAAAAAAGGAATTTAGCAACAACAAACATTCACAGAGCGAACGGGAGGAGGACCCTGCGTAAATCTGTATCGACGGTCAGTGAAAAAATTATCGACATCTATAACGATTCTCAAACCCTTACCCCCGAATCATGGGTTTTCGTGGCATTACGGTAAATTTGTAATAAAGTGCTTCAGGACTGAATAATTGAGATTTTTTTTATCACATATACAAACAATAATTCTCCTTATTTTAGAATTATTTTAACTTGCATATCATTTGTTATTTGTTCAGAAGTTCATTGAATTCTTGCATTGTTGCTCTTCCGATTCTTTTGCTGACAGTCATATGTTTTCATGGTATTTATAAAACAAGGAAACTATGGAAATCTAGTCGGGAAAATTCTTATAAATATTACAGTGTCAAAACTACTAGTTAATTGAAAAAAAAATGATTACATTGTTTGATATGAAAATTTATTCGTTGTTAATAAAGACCACATCTATCTAGACGTGCCTAAGCTGTATTAATAAATAATGTAAAAAAAATTCTCTTTTTCAAGAATGGCCTAGAAGTAATTTTGTAAAGCTTTATTTGAATGTTCCATGTTTTAAAATATAAATTCCATGTACAGTGTATATTCAAAGAAAGCAAATGTTTGATTCAATTAATTATCAATGACACAATATTTTTTTTATCATATAACTTTTTAACACCCCGATATTTTCTTTTGTAAATTATATAAAAAATGACGTTACTAGATCACAGTAGAAAAAAATATCAAAAGTGGGAAATTCCAAATTATTGTCACATTACCGGTAGCTGTATGGATAGTTAACTTTAACAGACGATGATATACAGGATCGCCGGCTATTAGTTTGTAAGTTTTGTATTCTAGTTCAAAACACGACAAATAAGCGTATATTACGAAAATTGTCAAAATTGCGAACTATTGACAGTAGTGAAGGAAAAACTTCAAGAGTACTGTACAACTATATATTCAAGAAGTGGTGTAAATCAGATGTGGATACTTAAAATTTCTAAAGAACTTTTGGACAATTTGAAATCACAAGACTTTACAAAAATCAACAGCATAAAAACTTACGACTTTTCAACTTTATACACAACAATTCCGCACGACAAATAAAAATCCAGGCTTTTTGATATCATTGACAGCTGCTTCTTCAACAAAAATGGAACTCGTAAATTTGCTTACCTCGTCATTGGTCATTTGAAAAATTATTTTGTTAAAACAGATTCTGATTGCATACATAAGTACTCTGAAGTTGACATCAAGAAGCTGCTTGAGTTTCTAATTGACAATATCTATGTGGTTTTTGGAGACCAGGTATTCTAACAATCTATTGGAATTCCCATGGGTACAAATTGCGCTCCGTTATAAGCAGACTTATTTTTATATTCATATGAAGCAGAATTTATGCAAAATCTTTTGCGTGAAAAGAAAAAAACACTTGCTGTGGCCTTCAACTCGACATTTAGATATATCGACGACGTATTATCAATTAATAATGATAATTTCCATTCCTACGTCGACACAATATATCCTGGTGAGCTTGAGATAAAAGATACCATAGAGTCCGACACTCTGCTTCATACTTGGATATTTTACTTGAAAGAGACACAAATTGTAATCTAACAACCAAGCTATATGATAAACGTGATGACTTTAACTTTTCTATCGTCAACTTCCCTTACTTATGCAGCAATATACCTTCATCACCTGCATACGGAGTATTTATATCTCAGTTGATTCGATATGCAAGAGCATGCTCTACGTACGAACAATTTCTTAAACGAGGTAAATTATTGACAAGCAAGTTGATGAAACATGAATATCAACAGTCTCGTTTAAAGTCATCATTTCGAAAATTCTATGGTCGATACGATGACCTTGTCAGCAAATACAATTTATCATTGAGTCAAATGCTGACTGACGTTTTTCATACCAATTGTTAGTCCATTATTCATACACTGAATTGACCACGGATTTTTTCCGTTATATCCTGATTATGACAACAAGCACACGGCGGGTGTGACCGGTCGGCAGGGGATGCTCACTCCTCCATGGCACCTGATCCCATGTCTGATGTTTCGGAGGTCCGTATTTGCTCTGCTCTTATTTTGTATATTTGTTTAATGGACGTTGAGATTGAATACTGTTCGTTATTTCCATATCCTTCTCCATGCATAAATCACTCGCTATATTTTATTTTGGCAAAAGCAGAAAGGTTTGACATTCGGTCATAAAACATGCACAAGGTTCCCATTATTGATATCAAATATGACGTCATTACGATCTCGCATTGTGCGATTATTCCTAAAACGAAAACGCCCACGGAAGTTCCTATGAAGAGTCCAACAAAGGCGGTGATGCTGGAAAGAAGGTCAACCACAATAGCTCTCTTCACGGTGAAGCCAGCGGCATGGCAAAATCCCCTACATATAACAAAGAACACCGTGAAGTCGGGACAAAGAAAATGGCAATATCACCAACATATAACATTGTGAAGTTATGGCAAAATCAACTGCATATAACAATAAACAGCGTGAAGTCATGGCAAGCAAGGTGGCGAAACTTTAAATAGGGTTGTTGAAATCCTATAACCTCAACTTATCAGTAGGTACCATGCATCACTTTTAAAATGAACGTACTCGGAGTTTGATCTTGAGTAGTGAGTAAGTTGAGAGACATTAACTCCATAAACTAGGGAGAGTTGAATACAACTACACTGTACATAAAAATGAAAAACTGATGAAGGAAAAGTTGAATCGTCTAACATGATTGTGACGTAAACCTTTTGCTTCTTTTGACCATTCTATATCCTTTTGTGGAGCTAACCTACCAAACAATCCCTTTAGTCACAAAAAAAGAGGTACTAAACTAGTTTGTATGGCATCTCGTTTCACTATCACAAGTCACAATAAGAAAGTAAACTACCTCCGGTATCTTGCAGAAATGCCTGGTAAGGTACCTCAAATTTTTTTGAGTAAACATGTTTATGTAGCAATAATTCAATGACAAAATCTTGGAAAATTTTATGTATTATTGAGGAACGTCTCGTTTGTCCTTAACTGCTAATTATATAATTCTGAGGATCGGACTACCTTAATATTCATATCGAAATATGTTTCTTTAGTATTGGTAAAGTCTTCAATTTGTGATAACAGTTGCCAAAAGATGTGGCAATAGTCTAGTCTCATACAATATATGTATGGTCATAGCGTGACTACATGTTTATGCAATATACCATCATTGCAAAAAAGGAAGTAATACCTTAAAATAAAAATGAGAGGTCATTGCTGGTGTATATTGGAGTACAATGTATATTAAAACAGAAGAATACTTACTCCATATAGAGATACTTATGATGTCCCAAACGTTTAAACGTATATAACATGTAACTAGAAAAGAACTACAACTGATTGTTCTGCCGCCTACCCCAGTCCATTTACAGAAATAAACATATTTTCATATCTGTATGCTAGTAGATAATTGTATGAATTTGTGCAAAACTTATTTGGCAGAAAAAGATATAATGTTTATAATTTTTGTAAAATTTGAACAAAGCAATAAGCCAAGATGCCATTGATATTTAATCAAACAAGCGTAAAATCAGACAGGAATCAAGCGTTATCGTGCATAATTCTTTAAATTTGATATTACATGTGTTTAGTAGGGATTAATTTGATTACTGGGGTTTTTATTCGGAAGCTGAAAGTTCAATTTTTACTCTATACATTATACTTTAAGTATTAATACAGTGTACATAAAATACAAAAAAAAAAAAAAAAAAAAAAATAAGTGACCTTATTTTTTATTGTGATGCTCATCGTGTTTACATACAGACTGTTAAGAAATCTTACTATGCTTTATACATATTTGTTTTTTATCTTTGCATGACTGTAATGCTGTTGCTAAGAATTTCTTTCATGTCTGCAGGATGGAATTTTGAATTCTAGGGCTAAATAGATTTTAATCCTTGAGAGACCAACATTGAACCTTACATTTACCATTTCATTGTATACAAACATTCCTTTCTCTCAAAATTCGTATGTATATAAAGTTGTTACTAGGGGCATTTTTGGATGCCATAGAAAATAAAAGTCTGTAGTTCACCTAAATTTGTGAAAGTTTCGAGGAATTCAATGATTTTTTATCATGTGTTAGCTTAAATATGGAACATTTATATAATTTTACAAATAAATGTTTTTGACATTGACTTTAAATTCAAATTATGTTTGATGTGTTGCTAGGGAACCAATTACAGTGATAACACCTAAAAATATTATTTCCTTTAAGGCTTGGGTATACCCTTGGATTACATATTACATAAGTTTCTTTGAAGAGGGGTCTGGATTGGCTCTTGTCCTATCTTATTCTTTGGTAGATAGGCAAGTTTCTTCTCTATGTTTTCTAAAAGAAAATGTGATGTAAAATCGATTGAAATTTGCATAAAATTAGAAATTTCGAAAATTGACGTATTTTTTTACCTCTCTGAGACCTCTGTGTATTCCAAAACTTAAAAGCAATACTCATTTTGTGAGAGGGAGACAATGGGTTTTTACTGATGAACTGTTGCACCATTCTAAAGAACAACCTAAATCGGGGGCAAAAATGGGTCCTACCCTATCTTGTCCTATTTCATTAAGTCAAATGCTGACTGACTTTTTCAAACTTATCGTTAGACCATTGTTTAATAATAATAATAATAATAAAAATAATGCTTTATTTAAAGAAGGTAACCCGATTAGTACAAAGTACTATTCTTCCCCGGGGCCTTCTACAATACAAACGATATACATAAAATTGTACATTCAAACATATATACACAGTACATAAACAATGATAAGCTCTTTGTATATTTTCATAATCGGATGTAATGTACAAATTAAACTAATGGAAAAATAGGACAATGAATAAGTCAATATACAAAGTTTTAAAGACGTAGTAATAACAATAACAAGGACATCTATAATAATGAAAATTACAGACGTTGGCTGATTATAACTTTTTCCAAATTCGTTCTAAAGACAGGCAAAGATGGTGATAATTTAACATGTGATGGTAGATTATTCCATAAATGTACACCTGAATATTGAAAAGAGTTTGTAAATAGGATTGTTCGATGCTATGGTAATCGAAGATTATAATTCAATTCTGAACGCAATGAGTAGGAATCGGAACTGTGAAAAATAAAAAGATCCTGGATATATTCTGGGCTCATACCACAAAAAGTTTTATACAATAAAATACATTTATAAAACGTAACTAACTCAAAAACATTTAACCATCCTAGTTTTTCAAACAAAGGCTTAGATGGATGGTCAGGTGCTGCATCAGAATAATTCTAGCAGCACGTTTTTGAAGTTTATGGATTCTCTCGATGTTAGATTTGGACGTATTACCCCAGACTGTAAGTCAATAGTTTATTGAAGGCAAAATGAATGCATTATAGAAGAGTTTTCTTGTACTTAATGGAAGAAATTTCTTAATTTTACGGAGCGTAAATAACTTGTATCTTAATGATTTACAAACTGTATCAACATGACAATTATACTGAAGAGATTGATCTATCTGAATACCTAGGAGTTTTTCAACTTCAACGTTTTCCAAGTTTTTGCCAGAAATTTTTGCATAAAGTACTGGGTTATTTAATCGTGATCTCTTTTGTTGGGTACACATAAGCATACATTTTGATTTTTCTGTGTTCAGTATCATCTGATTCTGTATACACCAGTTTTCAATTTCACATAAATCAGAATTTAAATGTGTTTCAATAGTATATACATTGCTGTTAGGTAAATGCAGAGTTGCATCGTCTGCAAACATATCAATATAAGAGTAATTAACACATAAAGGAAGATCATTTATATACAATAAAAATAGAAGCGGACCTAAAATGGATCCCTGTGGTACCCCTGCTGTGATAGGTAAGATATCGGAAGAACATGCACCAATTTTAACACTTTGGGTCCTTTCGTTTAAATAAGACTGAAACCACTAAACTGCAAGTGAATCAAAATTATAATGGCATAATTTCTCTATTAAGATATCATGACTGACTAAATCAAACGCATTACTAAACTCTAGAAAAGCTATGCCAATTAAATTCCCTTGATCCATTGCATGCAACCAGTTATCGGTGAGTTTGGTTAGTGCTGTTTGGCAAGAGTGGAATTCCCTAAAACCAGACTGTGAGCTCATAATGAGGTCAAAGGCTCTTGTAAATTCACGTACTTGATTTGCAATATGCTTTTCAAAAATTTTTGACAAAGTTGGTAAAATAGATATTGGGCGGTAGTTACTGGGATCACTTTTATCGCCCTTCTTATAAATGGGGGTGACTTTAGCATGTTTCAATTGGGAAGGGAAGATGCCATTACTAATGCTAGTATTAATGAGATGAGTTATGGGTTTAAAAATTACATTTGCAGAAAGTTTTAAGAGACGGGGACCAATGAAATCTACACCTGCTGATTTATTAATGTCAAGTGAGCGTAGCATAGTTAATACATCGTCCTGACTTATAGGAAGTAGGCTAAACACATTTTCATCATTGAGTTTGGACTTCGTGAATTCTTTTAACATTTGAGAATTAAAGCTATGGTTTTGTTTTTTAGTTAATAAATTGTCAGAAATTCTTGGGAAGTGCTCATTAAAACATTTACGATTTGTTGTAAATCATCAATTTCTGATCCATTCTCTTTAATAAGAGTGGGGGAAATATTTTTTGACTTAGAAGCTAAATGATTGAGATAGCTCCACATTTCTCTAGGATTAGAGCTCTCCTGAATTGTTGATTTGTAATAAGTACATTTTGCATTATTAATCAAAAGTGTAACTCTATTTCTCCAAAGTCGAAAATTATCAAAGTCTTTTTGTTGATGATAGTAATCTCGTAAATGTCTAGCATCATTAATTTCTTGCGTTAACCACTAAGGACGAGATTCGGTTTTTACACGTTTAGTTTTTACCTTAGCATGCTTATTGAGAATGGTATTAAACATGCTGTAGAAGTTTTCCAATATATTAGGATTTTGCAAATTTGTAAGAACATTAAAATTGGCACTTTGTAAATCGGAAATAAAGTCTTCTTCATTAAAATTCTTAAAGTCTCTGTATTGAATTTCAGTGTGTTTTCCCTTACGCTGCATGCTGTTAGATTTACGGGTTGCACAAACAGGGTAATGGTCAGTGATAGTTATGGGTGGTACTTGAATTTTGCAGATGTTATCAGGTTGGGTAGTGTAAAAATGATCAATAAGGGTACATGAGGTGTTAGTAATTCTAGTAGGTATGGTAATTAGTTGAGTAAGTCCAAATTCTTCTAGAGCATATAATTTCTGCCCTGGTACACATTGAGTTATAACTGTCTTGCTCTTAGAGGGGATTATCATGTCTTTGATCGTCGACAACAATTCTTTGCTACCAAATTGAATAGTGACGTTGTTTGCATGCTAAAAAAATATTAGGGATGTCAAAATTTTTATTTTCCTTAGTCGAACATTCGATTGCATTATTCGAACGATAGTCGACTATTCGGAACATTTTTTTCATAATAAAATCTTAATTTCAGTTTTACTTTAGTTTGCATAGACTATGCAAGAGTCATCCTTCTTTGGTTTATGCATTACGTATGCTTTTGGCAGATATTCACAGGCACTTGACTTGTAGCTATTATGTTTACATGAAATTATAATCATTTAGTTTTAATATGCATCAAAAACTACCAGCAAATATTTGTTAAATCAGTTAATTAAATACCCTAGCTTACAACACTATGCGTGTTTTTATAAAAGTAATTATCAAATTATCAAAACGTGTCTCGGCTACCGTTGAATATTACTAAAATAACACTATTTTGGAAACATGGAATGTAAAGTCTAATTAACTGTGTTTTCATTATAATTCTACAAACAAAACCCAGCACAATGATTCATAATTTATATAGAAAACAATTGTTATTGACAATTATCAGATTATTGAAGAGCATTAATGCATTTATACATTGATAATGAAAAGTCAACAGTGTTTGATCAGGAAAATAATTTTGTCAACAACCTCTGAAGACAGACGATTTTTCAATTTTAAGGACGAGTAATCCCGATGAAGAAAATATATGTTCTGAGGGCACTGTTGTGGAAGGGGAGCCAAGGAATTTTCTGGCCAGTTTAGCGATCGATGGGAATTTGTTTTCATTCCCCCGCAACCAAGATAGTGGGTCCTTGACTGATTCTAACTTCTCGCCGAGATAAACATCAATTTCGTTTTCCCGTTCCTTACTATCTTTCTCAGGCGAAAAACTGGTTAAGAATTCAATACCACTTGGCCGTCGAATCCTCTTTGTTGGTGGCTCTACAGATTTAGCGGTGTCACGAAGGGGAAGGTCATCCAACAGAGACTCTATTTCGGTTCTCGTAATATTTCTTTGATCCTTAGATAAGAATTTCACGTTTTTGAACCGAGGGTCTAGGAAAGAAGCAAATATCGCGATCGATTTTGCAGTCTCCTTGAAGCGACGCATTAGCTCATCTTTAACAGTTTCGCGAACTCTGTGTATGTTGTTACTTTCCGTGTTCCCAGAAATATCATCAATTCGCCGGAGGAGCTCACAAACAATCGGATAGATTTGAGAATTGGATACATGCGTTTCTGTACTCATGTAAAGTATTACTTCTGCAAAGTCCTTCAACAAAATAGATAGTTGGTCGATAAGGTCTCATTCGTGGTCCTTTAAAAGAAGTAGAGAAAACTCCTTCTTGGTGACTTTATCGTCAAGCATGATATCGGTAAGGACTCGCCTTTGTTCAGTCAAACGCTGCATCATTTGTTGAGCGGAATTCCATCTTGTCGGTACGTCCTGATTCAAATCGTGAACGGGAATCCCCAAAAGTTTTTGTCATTTGGATAGTTCTGCAGCCAGAGTCGTAGAGTGCGTAAAATGGCCCACAAGCTTCCTGCATTTTCCGATGATTTTTGCTATGTTTGGGAGATCGAGTGCGGGTTTGATCACTAATTGTAAAGTGTGACCAAAACATGACAGGTCTTCCCACTCTGGACTCAGTTCTCCAGCCCGTTCAATATTTCTAGCGTTATCGTGTACGCAAATGTCTACTTTATTTAAAAGATTAAATTCTTGCAAAATATCTTTTATTTTACAGGCTAAATTTATTGCAGTGTGGCTTTCGGGCATAGCTCGAGTTGAAAATACATTGGTCTCCATTTCCCACTGACTTATGACATGGTGTTCGGTAACTGTTATATAACTTTCAGTTGCCCTCGAAGTCCAGGTATCCTTAGTGATTGACATTGACTTAATATCTTCCAGATAAAGAATCAAAGATGCTTTCTTATGATCGTACATTTTATCAATTCTTGATTTTATCGTGTTTCTCGATGGAATTTTATACACAGGCGCTACTTCATTCATAAATCCCATAAAGCCATCCCCAGACACAATGCTTAGAGGTAAATAATCCTTTACAACCATATTTGCTATAGATTTTGAAATAGAATCGGACTGAGTAGCGGACAGTTTTTTTTCGTGAACGTGTGAAAAATTCTCCAACAGTTGGCTGTGCCTCATCGTCCAATTTATTTGGATGAAGATTTGTAAGATGGTATCGCATTTTGGAAGTAGTTCCGCAATAGCTTAATACAGCTTAGCATAACGTATATTTTACAGTTTTTTCATCAAAGTTTAGCTTAAAAAAATTTCAACACGGTTGATTTCCGTGGTGACATTTTCAAAACTGAACTGAAAATCTATGAAACCTAGACCTAATTGGGGGTTTGATTTTTCTGAAAGGTTCTTACGTAGTGAATAATACTCACAAATGAATAGCTGGTAATTACTTTGTAACGAAAGAGAACTTTTTCCTAAATTTGTAATCAAGAGTTATCGCTCTTTTTTATCGTATTTTATTTAGTCGATAGTCGGTCGCATTTTTCGATAGTCGGTCCTTTCGACTGACAGTCGAATAGTCGACTATTCGTTGACATCCCTTAAAAATCTAAACCTAAGTTAAAATCAGTCATTGAATTTGGAAGCAAATAAAATTTCACATTGACAATGCATCCTGATATTTCAACATTAACAAATAGCATTCTGTTGAAAGGAACTTTCTCACTATTTGCTGTAACAATAAAATGCTTATCGCTCTTTGTAATGGTGCAAGAAGTTTTGATAAAATTGTATTTACAAAGGATGTTTTCATTTGCAACACACATGTCTGCACCCGTATCAACCATAGCAAAAAGATCATGTTCTTGAATTCGCATAGGTACAAAATTTCTCAAAAGAGCTACTGATATTACTAAAACACTATCGTTAATTTCAGAATCGGGTGTTTTACCGGTGTGAGAAATAGTTCCCTCAAAATTTGATGACTTAATAGAAGGATATGGAAATAACGAACAGTATTCAATCTCAACGTCCATTAAACAAATATACAAAATAAGTGAAGAGCAAACACGGACCTCCGAAACATCAGAGGTGGGATCAGGTGCCATGGAGGAGTGAGCATCCCCTACCGACCGGTCACACCCGCCGTGTGCTCGTTGTCATAATCAGGATATAACGGAAAAAATCCGTGGTCAATTCAGTGTATAAATAATGGACTAACAATTGGTATGAAAAACGTCATTCAGCATTTCATTCAATGATAAATTGTATTTGCTGACAAGGTCATTGTATCGACCATAGAATTTACGAAATGATGACTTTAAACGAGACTGTTGATATTCTTGTTTCATCAACTTGCTTGTCAATAATTTACCTCGTTTAAGAAACTGTTCATACGCAGAGCATGCTCTTGCATATCGAATCAACTGAGATATAAATACTCCGTATGCAGGTGATGAAGGTATATTGCTGCATAAGTAAGGGAAGTTGACGATAGAAAAATTAAAGTCATCACGTTTATCATATAGCTTGGTTGTTAGATTACCATTAACGTCTTTTTCAAGTAAAATATCCAAATATGAAACAGATGTGTCTGACTCAGTGGTATCTTTTATCTCAAGCTCACCAGGATACATGTATATCGTATCGACATAAGAATGAAAATAACCATGATTGTTAATTGACAACACGTCGTCGATATATCTAAATGTCCAGTTGAAGGCCACAGCAAGTGTTTTCTTCTTTTCACGTAAAAGATTTTGCATAAATTCTGCTTCATATGAATATAAAAATAAGTCTGCTAATAACGGAGCGCAATTTGTACCCATGAGAATTCCAATAGATTGTTGGAATACCTGGTCTCCAAAAACCACATAGATATTGTCAATCAGAAACTCAAGCATCTTCTTGATGTCAACTTCAGAGTACTTATGTGTACAATCAGAATCTGTTTTAACAAAATAATTTTTCAGATGACCAATGACGAGGTAAGTAAACTTACGAGTTCCATTTTTGTTGAAGAAGCAGCTGTCAATGATATCAAAAAGCCTGGATTTTAATTTGTCGTGGGGAATGGTTGTGTATAAAGTTGAAAAGTCGTAAGTTTTTATGCTGTTGATTTTTGTAAAGTCTTGTGATTTCAAATTGTCCAAAAGTTCTTTAGAATTTTCAAGTATCCACATCTGATTTACACCACTTCTTGAATATATAGTTGTACAGTACTCTTGAAGTTTTTCCTTCACTAGTGTCAATATTTGAGTGAGAAGTAACGAAAGAGGCTTGGTTGAACATTTACTGGAACCTGCAATGTATCTTTGTTTGTAAGGACTCTTATGAAGTTTCGGAATCCAATATATATAAGGTAGTTCAAATTCATTTTGGCTCTGTGGAATATTAAAAGTATTCAAAACTGACAGGTGATTCTGAAGAATTTCTTCCTTAGATAGAGAAGAATATGTATAAGTAGGATTACCACTTGTAGAATTAAATCCAAGTTCTTCTAGAATGCAATTTATATAATGAGCTTTACAAACGAAGACAATGTTGTTACCTGCTTTGTCGGCAGGAACCAGTACGTACTGATCGTGTATTCTATCTAATTCTTTTTTCACTTCTGGTTTATTGAACACAGAAGGATAGATGGTTTTGACTTTGCCCCTCAATCTTTTAATACGTGACTTTAACATGGATCTGATACATTTAATCAATTCTGACAAGGTGTCAATGTCTTCTTTTTCATATCTAGCCCATCGTCTGGCGTAATTTTCAATAGAATCCATAATATTTATGAAATTCCGACGCCAGTTGAAGGATCGGGGTTCCCTAAATTTAGGACCTTTTAAAATAAGTGATATAAGGTCCTCATTACGAACTATTTTTACGTCACCTGTAATAACGTGTCCAGCAGGACTATAGTTATAGGGCGAAGAAGAACATGAACACGAAAGGGGATTATTTTTCAGATAGTCGATATCCAGGCCATGTAAAGTGTTTTTGTAATTGAAAAGTTTGGAAGCAATGGTCGATGTATATTTGTAGGAAATACAAGGCGTAGTCTTTAACTTGAAATATGGTGGAATACAAGACTGGACCCTTTTGTGATTAAGAATATTACTTCGTTGTTTCCTCCTAAGTTTATGGAATATTCTGCACCACATGGATCCTGATGTTATGTGGCAGACCTCTAACGTAAGCCGTCATCTTCTCTCTTTCTGACTTTTGCTGTTTGGTACAAACCTTCTCAATGTCTTTAATGTAGTCTTCCAGAGTTTCTGATTCTGTCATTGTCCTACTCCAAAGGGTTTGTTCCAGAAGACATATTGAGGTTTTGCTGTTGAAGTGTTCTGCTACTTGCTCAAACAAATACGTTGTATTTGTAAACCCAATGTTTTCCAGCCAGTTGACATCGGTATCTGGTACTAGCATCTTGAGTGCATCAAATATTGCTTTTGCATCTGTAGAAATTCCGGAAATTTTGGCTCAAAGTTTAAAACGAGATATCCACAGTTTAATGTCATTTTCGTGTCCTTACATTTTCTCTGGTTTAATACACTATTCTTCTTTGTATCGTTAGGTTCTGTGTTTGATTGTTCTTTCATAACAGCTATGACTTTTAGTATTGTAGCATCAAGTTCATTTGCCATTTTTGTAATTTTCGGGTCGTTCTGCTCGCCTCTTTTGCTACATGTATCTCTATCTATGGTTTCTTCATTTGGTTCAAATTCTAGTGCTTGCTGACGTCTCGTAATCGGCATTTTCTGTAAAAGGGATTTTGTGGACCGTATTCCATGAATTCCACCATTACCCGGATTTTCCACCAATTGTGACGATGGGAATTATACTTTGAATATATCACTTGTCACTACATGTTTCGTTTCAACCTTTATTGATGGAAATCCAAAAGTTACATTTTATCGCTAAAACTCTAAAACTAAGACTAAACTGTGATATACACATGACATGACATCTCCTCTCTTTCCCCTAAACTCGCCCAAATTTATAAAGATAACCAATGAAAGAATACGGAACTCAAATGCAACTTCAGAAGAAATAATGGTTGACATAATTTCCACAGAATTCTCAGGACAGGAAATGCTCAAGCTTTTATCTCTACTCTAAACACATAACTCAAAATACTGTCTTTGATACTGTGAGACAAAGGGGGGAGAGATGTCAAATTTGATAAATACAACACAGATGCAGAAACATCTAAGTAAAAGTAAAATACACAAAATCACTCCTTGACACAAGCAATCGTTTATTATACATAATTGTTTTATTTGTAATTCAATAAAATTTATACAGGTCTATTTAGATTTAGAAAAAAAAAATTTCCAGTAATTTATACAGAAGTTTTTGATATTTATTATAAGAAGCTCCCATTTCTTTATTGGGTCTTTAATCTCTAACTTTTTAATTTCTTCATTTACGAAGATTTTAAGTTTTTTACAAAATACTTCATTCTTTAAAAGCGATGTATAAAGTTTCCAGTAACCAGCACCTTTTAAATTTTAACATATAAATAACTCAAGCAATATACCCAAATGGTCTGAAAATCTATTTGAATCATCATTTGGTTCTTCTATTAAATATATATCAAAATGATGTTCTTCGGAAAACTGGTTAGATTAAAGGTAATATTTATCATGATTAAGCAGATTTTTTGTTCATATTGATATTGTAATATTTGTGACCTGTTATGATTTTAATAAAAAATAAAAAAAAGGTATATATTTATTTATTTTGACAAATGGCCGGAGACTCGAGCCTCGGACTTGTCAACATCCTACGTCCAAATAATTTAGGAAATACCACAATATAATTCATAATTGCAATAACTACATATACGTATAACTTATATCTTATCTTGCAGGAAAGATTTTTTTTGGAATAAGCGTCGATTAGGGTTAATTAATTTCCATACCTAATTTCACATTACATGAATACCAAATTCAAGATTATAATGTTCTTTCTAAATTTTCTTCAAAACTTAGGTAATAAAATATTTATTTGCTTGTTTGTTGTTTAACGTTCCTCTCGAGAATTAAAGTCCAGGCTTTTTTATATCATTAATAGCTGCTTTTTCATAAAAATTGAACCTTTAAATTTACTTACCTGGTCATTGGTCATTTGCAAAATTAATTTTTAAAACACATCCTAATTGCACATACAAGTACTCTGAAGTTGACATCAAAAAGATGCTGGCTTATTTTTTTTTGACAATATCTTTGTGTTTTTTGGAGACCAAGTCTTCCAAGAATCTTTTGGAATTCCAAGGATACCATTATTTTTGAAAGAAGAAAACACTTGCTGTGGCCTTCACCTCGACATTTATATATATCGACGACGTATTCTCAATTAACAAAAATTATTTCCATTCCTATACGCCCGCAAGGCGCAGTGGTTAGAGTGTCTGCTCAAGAGTCGCAAAGGAGTTGATCCTAAGTGTTACATCTACAAAGTAGATACGAAGTCATGGATGAAATTTTATTTAATGTACGACAACGACAACAACGACAAGAACAATGAAAATTGTCAAATTTTGGGTTGCCCTGTCCCTTCCTCTAAGACAAAGAAAAAAATTAAAAAGTCATAAGAACAAAGGGAAAAGAGAAACAAAAACAACAAGCACTAAATACTACTAAATACTAAACACTATATATTTACATTTTTTCATGTTGAAATCGAAAGTTTATATAAACAATAGTAAAGAAAACAATCTGGACGGGTATTAAATACTTCCGACCTATCGAGTATATTCAGGTGAAGTGCGATTTACATATTTGAACGAAAAAATTAAGCTAATTAATTACAACAATCAGTAAACCGTATATTGTTTTATTCTCTCAAAATGGCGTAACTATACACGATAAAGAATAACCAAAGAAACATAATATAGAAGGAATGATTTTGTTTATCATCATCATCATCATCATCAGAAATTGGATCCAGTTAACGTTCATATACGAGGGCTGTTCGGCAATTATTGAGGCACTGTGTATATTATGCTTTTTAATGAACCTCTTTCGGTGATGTTTACATGTACTGTTTGACATACACTAAGAATTGATATAACCAGGAGATATTTCACAAATATTAAATATTTTCTCTCCAATGGTATATAAAATGCGTCAATACCAATTGGGATACCCGGAACAGTCACGAAATCATCTATTAAAATATGCAACATACACATTTTAACTCTTCGTGGACTTATAATACAAGCAAAAATAATTAGGTTTATGTGCACAATTTTTTAGCTGTAATTCGAATTCATATTGTGCAACTTTGTTAGCGTTTTGATCAGAAATACGGGGATCATAGAAATATTAAGCGCAGTAGAGAATAATTAAAAAATTAACGACGACAAAATAGATTTTGACCTCAAGGGCGGAGCAGCCAGCATGCCTAAAATTTTGTGTAGCTCAATGTAAAACTCTTTTCCAGACTGAACGACCTGCTAAAAGAATGGCCACGAGAAAAATATGTTTTTGTGCTTTTTTTATTTCTTGTCATACATTCTTTTTTTTTTTTTTTTACAATTAATTCAGCCACAGTGAAATCAAAAGATCTGGAAGACCATCCGATTTACGTACAGTATAATATCGTTACGGTATTAATATCGTTGACCTGCGTTGCATAAATTGGTATATGATTTGCATTATTCAAAGTCATCCTTTCACACAAATGAAATTTTACAATGGGGTAGCAAAAGCATACGGTTTTAAAGAATAGTTTAAGAAAAGGGAATGTTTGATTTTTGTAATGTTATATTTAATAACAAAGAAGGATCGAGAGTATTAAATGCTTCCCGATCGTTTCACACGCGAGAACATCTCCGGCTGACATGACGTTAAATGACGTGGCGAAGCTGCTCCTGGTCTATAGACAAATGCCTGTTTATTATTTCACCAAAACTTATCTAATTATTATAGGAATTAGAAATTTTGCATACGTGTTTAATTCATTCTTTATAAAATGTTGATGAATTTTCATGAAATTATCTCCGTTCTTTATAGAATAAATGTAATTGTCTCAATAATTTCCAAACAGCCCTCGTATGCACCCTTTTCATGCTTTTAATCGGAAACGTCATTATTAGGCCAAACTGTAATCTGAGAAATTGGCAGATTTCCCTAACAAATTTTACTGTGTTCATAACGCAAGATGAATCATGAAAACAGATCTGTGTGAAGGCTAATCAGGGCATATTATGATTTTAAAAGGTAATTGATGCCATGGTCCTATAAAAGAACAACAAAAATACTTTCTGCTTTCAAAAGGCCTTTTCTCTGAGTGCAAAGGTATAGTATCATTTTTTTAAAAAACTTTAAGCAGCTTTTAATTCATAAAAAGCTTTGAAAATCCAATCAAAATAATATGAATTTTCGTTTAAAATCCAGTAAGATATTAGAAGATTTCTAATATTTTAGAAAAGCAGATTTAATCCTTCATTTCGATGAAGTCAGAAATACGTTTTGTAAGTTATACAAGATTAAAGGTGTACTATATTTCCAAGGTATACATGTACGAAAAAAAAACTTGAACGGTTAACAATCTTGATGTTTTAAATGCCTTGAGTTTGTTCACCTCTTATATCTCGATAATAATGCATACCCTTTTCCATATCACTTCCTGTATCAGCCCGAGACACCAATATGAGCAAGAGGGCCGAAGGCCCGAGGGTTGGTATTGGTCGAGGGCGGATACAGGATGTGATGTGGAAAAGAGTATGTATTATTATGTTTATTACATTACTTAGTGATAAAATACAGCACACATAAAGTTGAGAAGAAAATAAGTAAATAATCATGCATGAACTTCTTACATACATGTACATGGTCTATTGCCTTACACAGTTTGGGTTTGTTTCTACTTCTATTTATATGCACTCGATCCGTAATTTGAAAATAATCTTTTATTTGTTAATTAGATTATCCTTAGTTTCAAAAAGTTAAAACTAATAAGAGAATATGAACC
Organism: Saccostrea cuccullata; assembly: GCF_032062105.1. NCBI lineage: Eukaryota > Metazoa > Mollusca > Bivalvia > Ostreida > Ostreidae > Saccostrea > Saccostrea cuccullata. The sequence goes on from NW_026930527.1 coordinate 29,811, forward strand.
CATCAAAAATTGTGTATGATCACAAGTTCTGTTTTTACTCGGGGTGTGATATTGATCCGTATCAATGCAGGGCTGATACGGCTATTGTGACGTCGGGCATATCGCATTACAAAGAATCCTGTATTTATTACTAAGTATGTAATAAATTCTGATATTCACAGTGTCACTTAGTATCAAAATAAAGCAACGACGATCTAGTTATGACAATTAGGCATTTAAAATCGAAAATCTTAGAGGTAGACATAATGCGGTTGTTTATTTCATCATTTTGCAAGTCCATTGGTCCATACAATGCACTTGTTGGTAGACACAATCTATCATTAAGTAGGATGCTGACTGATGTTTTATTAAAATAAAATATTCTGTTGTTATGTACAGTCCTTATTGTCAACGCAATTTTCCGTTTTCACGATCATGACAATAAGCACACGGCTGATGTGACCTGTCGAGAAGGGTTTGTTTATAATCAATGGCGCAGTTTTGACATCTCGTTATTGCTCTGATGTTTTTGAACATACATGTATTTGCTATTCTTTATCTCTTTACTTTTATAAATAAAACGTAATATATTTGCAGAACTCAAAAATAAGGAATAAAATAACGGAAGTTATAAATTCGAATTCAAGCTCTAAAGCCCATTTAAAAATTAAATGATACAAATCAGGAACAGAGCAAATACAGACCTCTTAAACATCGGATATGGGGTCATGGATACATCGATTTAAGACGAGGGGTTTCATGCATTTTATACATAAGAGATTAATTTTAGTAATATTTTTTTCAATTTTAATTATTTTTCCTATTTTTTATTCGTGGTAAATGTAACCTTAAGAAATGCACCTGTTAGCAATATTTATCTCAGACATCATATATGTAAAAGAAATGAGTGTCCTATTTAGCAAATGCTTATCAAATGACAGTTTTATGCATCCCTAATGCCAAAAAAAAAACTTCCAAAGAAAACGAGAAGCAACTAAACAATCACTTTATAAATGAAAGTTAAAATTTTTTGGCCAAAAGAATTGAATAAGTAAACTCAACTACATTATAAAAGTCGCAAGCAACGAGTGGGTCTTCCGTTCAATTTTCAATAAGATGAGATAAAAATTGGCTTAGATTTTCATTCAGATTTAATTGATAATTAAAGAATATAGAGATGAACTATTTCTACTTCAGTTACATATAACAAATAATCTGCTTTTCATTAAAGAGTTATCAGTATAGGATATTTAGCCAATCTGAGACCCCTTTGTTTCTGAGATATTAGCAAAAAATACTTAGGGACTAACCTTTCATCTCATTATTGGCGATGTTAAACAAATATTGAAATGCGATATGCTGTTTAGAAAACTATTTAAAAATTTGTTTGCATGATATAAAGCTTAAAATACTAATTTAACACTCTGCCCCTTTTGGCCCCTATTTATGTTTCATATGACATAAAAATCCTAATATATACATCTAGTTGTAGATTGCAGAGATTAACATTTTTACTTTGGTAAAAAAATATACCATTATATTGATTCTTAAAAAGTTATCAATGAAAATTTTAACCCATCTGGTCTCCTAATTTTAAGGGTTAGACCATTTTTTCTTGATTTCACCTTATTGCTCTCATGGTTTCAAACACTTTTGGTTCAACAACATTTCAGATATTATTCTTCTTCATTTCTGAGATATTTGTAAAAAATTATATAAAGAGACCGACTGCTTAATGGGGATGTTTAGCAAAAATTGAAAGATGACATGTTATTCAAATCATTATTTTGAACAACTTTTGTTATATTTCCTACTCCTGAGATAGAAAGTGTTTTTCAGATTTAACATTCTGGACCATTTCCACCCCTATTTATGTATCATATGACGTAAAAATAGTAAAATATTGTTGTATGTTGTTAACAAAGAATGAAACACGTCCTTTACTTAATGGTTGCTTATAGTTACTTAAAGATAGTTTAATGGTTGTCTTAAAATTACCATCAAGCACCTTTTAGTTACCTTCAAGAAATGATAACACAACCAATAATTTACCAATAAGCCATCTCAAAGTCCTAAATGGGTGCTTAAATGTAGCTTTATGATGGCTTATAGGTGCTTAATGGAAGATTTAAGTCAACCATTAATTCAAAATTCAGCCAACCTTAAAAGTGCTTAATGTCCAAACACCATCAAGATAAGACAAAATTTGCGAGAATGATATTAAAATAACTTTAAACTTATATTAATAAGTTAGTTTTAAAATTTGATAAAGGATCCGTAAAGGTGGTTAAATTAAGTTTGGTCATTTAACCACCATTAAGTGCAGCTTTAAGGTAGCTTAATGATAGCTTAAAGGTCATAGGAAACGATTCTTAACGCCATAATGTCACTTTTTGAACCCAAAGCTACATATGAAAGAACATTAAATGTTAGTAGTTATATTTCCTGGCCTTTGTTCTTCTGTAAAATAAAGATAAAAAGTATTCAACTTTTTACTTTTCTTACCCGCTTATCGTTCTTGATTTTGTGTTTTTATGACGTCACAAAGGCCCACTGATGCAAAGGGATCATTAGACACAATGTAAATCTACTCTATTTTATAAAGTTAATTATATTTTATTTTTGTGAATATAAACGCATGCATGTGTTCATATGAGTTATATGATTTCGTACTTCCTTCATTTCAGTTTAAACAAGTCGTTAATAAATAACGGCAACTGAAAACTTGGCTTTTATTCGGAAGATGACCCTGATGAATAGCCTATAACAATTACCCCTATAACCTCAAAATATGATTACTTACTCTTTATAAATCAAAGCTTCAGAAAAGAATTAATACCATTTTCCATATTTAATACAAAATCAAGATGATTTCATCGTCTTTTGAAGAAAAAAAAATCAAATGTCCTTTTTATATTCAGGAAAATCGCGAAATGCAACAAAAAATTATAGAATGATGCGTTTAGATTAAGATATATCAACTTACAATAGAAATTTGATTAGACCTATAGAAAATATATCAAAGGAAATTTTAACAAATATGTAAGGAATATCCCTTATGTATACTTCAAAAATAAACGCGCGACCAGTGGTACTGAAGTCCATGATAAGAGTGTACCATTTAAAATGCCTGTATTTATGTTTAAAGTTTCGTATTGTCTGATCTTAAAAACACATAATGCTGCATTGTCGATATAGCAGTAGAATCCCTGAATATATGACATGATCGTAATAATGTACAGAAAGACAAAATATTATAACTGGTACGAATAAGAATAAATTAATTTTAAGCTCAAAGCAAATGCGTTTCTTAGAATACAGTCACATTTATAGGTACTGTTCTTTTATATAAAACTGTTAAAATACTTGTAAATATACGATGTATGCAGTATTTTTTAAACTTTACTAAATTGAAAAAAAAGATTCCTTATCTATTCTTTAAATCCTTACTTTCATACATTTCATAGATGTATTTTTACTTAATGAAGCCATGATATATTCTATGTTTCTTAATCTTTTTTCTTCGTAGGCTACGACTTTTTTTGTAAGTCATTTGTACTAACTAAAACATAATATACAGGTTTTAGTTGTTTAGTTCTTGTCCTAGTTGTAAAAAAACATCTGGGAAAATGTTAAATTTCGAGAATTTTCTTTTACAAAAATTATGGAATATCGAAAATCACAGGGGAGGTGGGGTTGGTGAGTAACAAGAGGTAGGGTAGAGTGTTGTACATGAATAAGTGAATATAACTAAACGCTGTCAAATAATTAAAATTGAATTAATTGAATAAAGCATTATCACAATAAAAATTTCATGTTTAACTTCACATCAAAAAAGAAACCCATAAAGCTACAAGCCCTACAGGTATCAAATAGTTAGCGCATTCACTTGGTCCAGAAAAATTGAATCATTGACCACGCTGGACTCTTGATGATGTTGTATATAAATGCCTGCATATAAAAGTGAATTAATTCCTACTCTCCCATCTTTCTCCCTTTTGATAGCTCCTATCCTTTCTCTCAATCAGTCGAAGTGTCAAACGATGAGAATAATCACTGACTGATAAAACATGCTAAAAATCTTGCAAATATGCGATGAAATTTATAAAGATGAAATACCAGCCTGTTTGAATATTGTATGATCATACAAGGTTTCAGTCATGATGATGATATTTCTTAAAATTAAGCTGTAAAATGACATGAAAATTTGTAAACATTGCATAGCCTTGAACAGCGACTGGGCCTTTCTGACATCTTAGGCTAAGGGAGATAAGCAACGTAAGTCAAAGTTCATTTCCCTAATGAGTAATTTTGATCAACTGTGTTGTCGCTATCTTTCATTAATAAGCTAAATAACATTTTCAGTCTCATAGTATCATCTCAGATAAAGTTCTCAATATGTTCAGGTATTTGTGCCTAATGACCTTAAATGAAATTTGGACATTAAGCACCTGTAAGCTGCAGCTTAACGGTGGCTTAAAGAAATTAACTCCTGTAGGCCACCATACAATCACCATTAAGCGATTGCTTAAAGGAGATGTTACGTCCTGTGTAAGATAAACTTTTTGCTTCAGATATAGATGCTTAAAATTCTTATAGGGTTAATTTTTTCCCTTTCGGTCCGTAATATGATGAGTCAGCCCTTTTCTTAAAAAATCATATCATATATTTTCTTACCCTGCAAAAAAGTGTTCAGTATGTTTTAACATAATAGTTATACATTTAAAGATATTAAACAAAATATCGATCTCTATAATACACAATATCTCAAAAATCCTTACATGATTCGAGTCCTGAAATTCGATATCCTATCGAACTTCAATATGCTGTTTGCAACCAGTTTTTTATTCTCGGCGACTTTATTTCGCGATTTAACGGGGGTAAACTGGTTCGTGCACCTGAAAATTTATTTTCTCAATCAAGCTTTTTTAATATACAAAGAGGCATATAATATTTTCGACCACATGGCTCTCGCAAACCTCGCAAAAAACCTCACACCTGAATAAAAGTTGGTTTATAGTATTTTCCGGAAGTAACTAGTATATACCAGACACTATCGGAAAATATCTAAGCCCTGCAGGTGTATTATGACAACTTGTCCTTTATCATCACTAAAATAATTCTTTGTGCAAGCCGTTTATTGAGTTTCATCAAAGACAAGGAGGTCCTATGAATTTTGACAAAAGGCCGATAACTTTCGACCGAAAGTAAATAACCCCAAACAGAATTGCCGGAATTTTTTTCAGATGACAACGCGTCTACCATGAAAATTAAAATAAAAATCTTACATAGCCATCTGTTTAAGAGTCATCTCCGAGCAATCTTCTGCACAAATTTTGTAAAGAGATACATGAAGAATATCTTGAGCAAAGCTCGTTGCAAGCAAAGAGTTTGCCTTCCTTCTTATAAGATTTCGATTAAATGTTTGTGCTTAGATTTCAACTTTGTTCACATTGTTTTTCTTTTGTTTTTAACCCAAATAACAAGAAACCTTTCTGGAAATCTGAATTATGAGAAGGGACAATAATGTATCATCCAATGGTACTCTCAGTATTTTTAACTAGTTCCCACAACACCAAAATTCCTTCATATTTTGACTTTTACTTTTGATTTCTAGACTAATCGATCTTCTTTTATTCAATCATGTTATTGAGACGTGGTATACTACACCACAACCTTAAAATTTGATAAAACATATTCACACAGTATAACTGGGAAGTAAGTAATTTAAATATGTAATGATAAACATTCGAAAAGGAAGAACTTGTCACTATAATAAGCTCTCCACTTAAATAATTAACAAAGAGGAAATTAAAAAAGGTGGAAGTATGAATGTGTAAGAGTATGTGAGTTAAAATATGTTACTTAAAATGTTTCTTTTTGAAATGTAAACATAGAGAAATGTCTATGATAAATTTTAAAGTATCATTTGCTTTATAAATACTTTCATTTACTATTAAAATGTACTTGAATTGTGTTTCAGATTTCTTTACATAAAAATACAATGCCATATTCATCAAAAGCTATCAATTTCTTGAAACTAAGTACACTTTTTCTTCATCTGGGAACCTGGACCGTTACACAAAAACTGAAAACAGAATTTGCAAAAGAAAGCGAGAGTTTCTTTGCTTTTCTGAACAAAAGAAAACACGACTTGTTTCATTTAAACGTTAAGCACAAATGTTGCATGTGCAAGAAAAATGACAACCCAGCCTCGGCACAGGTGTTGGCTAATTACCAGTGGAAACTCCTCTTTGTTTCAGAGAGACCAAAGTGCGAGTCCTCAACAGTTGTTAACTGCATGTGTCAATTTGTCGCTCAAAAAAGTATTAAAGAAGACATTCTAGATTTATCTTTAGCCATCTGCTTGATAATTAATTTGTGTCCTCTACCTTCTTCAGAAAAAGATGATTTGACTGCCCTGCGCAAGTACAGAAACGACTTTTTCGCTCATGCAAGAACAGAAGAAATAGATCCACAATGTTTCCATCAGATGTTTCATAATGTTGCTTGCAGTCTTGAAAATATAGCTTTTTCGTGTGGAAATGACATTTTCAAAGAAGTTAAAAAGAGAATTCGTGAGATAGAAGAAAATTGTATTTTTGATGATATCTATCACCAAGTTATAAATTGGCTTTCTAATTCAAACGAAGTAACACAGGAGAATATCTATCAAATTCAGAAATCGTTTGACTTACCAATTATTCAAATGCAGCAAGACTTGGCAGAAATTAGGTCTCTTGTGGTATGAGTGCAAAATATTCTTTTCTATAGATATTAAATGTTGTTTTGAATTAAAGAAACATTTCATTATTAACATAAATTGAAATGAATATCCTTATTTCTTCAGGAACTTCTAGATAAAAAGTCAACAGATCACAGGATAAGAGGTCAGGGACGGAAGATAAATGTTTCTCATTGTACTCCTTGGTTTTAGTGTAATTGAATTTTGAAGTAAATATAAAAATTTTTCGTTAACAAATATCATATCTTTCTATAAATCCTTCTTCCGACTTGTAAAAAGTGATTTTTTATGTTGATTACATTAACATGTTAAGTATTAATTCGCAACGAATCCCATTTCATTGGTTACAACAATTCTTTTTTTTCAAAAATACGTTTCCCTTGGCATAAGATGTACAAAATGTATAATCTATTTCCAAACACACGGCGTTAATATTTGTATGAATACACTCTACCTTGTCATTTACAAATCATTAAATCCTTGCTAAATGTAAGATGAAGTAATTTAGGAATTCTGGTTCAAACACATAATCCGTCTTTTGTTTCTGATAAAAATCCACTAATATTTTATTTTTCGTAATTTGGTATCTTGCAGAAGGTGTCCTTTATCAACGACATTCAGCAGAAGAATTGCAGAGAAAAAGAAGAGAAAAAGCAAAAGGCAATTATTAAAATTTCAATACATTTTTCGTAAATGATATTTAAGGAAGGATATATATTTAAACATCATACTTATCTGGGTCTTTTACAGTGGAGAAATATCACGGGTTAAACTTTCAGATTATGACTCCATCAATTCTTAATATGATATGCAAGCATCAACTTTGTTCACATTGTTTCTCTTTTGTTTTTAAACCGAATAACAAGAAAAGTTTTACGTCACTTCAGCACTCATTATTCATTTGAGTGAGTTTTATAACAGGCTTTAATAGGATAATTATAAAATATGAATTTAAAAAATATAGATACATGTAATCAGGCAGTCAATATACATGTATGTTGTAAAATAGACAGAAAAGAAACACATAAAAAAGAATTAAGTAAATAGTTAGCAAAGTGAATAAAAGAGGCATTTTATACATATTTTAGATGGATATGATTCATTCAAGTAAAATACCTCATATATAATTAATTCTATTTTGGTTGTATCGAATCATTTGATTGGATAAAATATAATTTTTGTCGCATAATGTAATGCCTACGTCACGATCAAGTACGTCAAAAAGGTATCACTCCACTTAACGTTACATTAAACATATGTACAAATTAAAGGCATATTGTATGTGGAAAATATCATATTTTTACACATGATGGTAGAAAATTAAATTTTACTAGTATATAACCTTGGTTGGAACAGTTTACGTTTTTTTTACCAGCCGCTTTGCAATTAATAAAGTGTAAAATGCCCCAACCCAGGTTATACGGTATAAATTGTTAGCTATTAAGTTCATTTCTCAACTGTTTTTGTCAACTTGTCGGCAATTAAAAAAAGATAAATTACAGACCAAAAAAATTAGTTTCTGGAAATCGCTAAAATATGAGTACACTCTCATGTTTCTTTTTTTTTGTTTTTGTTTGTTTGGTTTTTTTTGGGAGAGTTTTCACCAAACAATTTATTTTTGACCATTTCAAAACTGGTGTTTTTGACGCAGACGTGTCTTTTCCTTATGGATATGACTAGAAGATATGGCGTAAAAGAAGTCGAACATGAGTTATCGTTCATATAATGAGTTATCGTTCATAAGATGCGTAATACGTCATCACTAGAGATCAATTCACTCGTACATGGAATATTCCACATGCACTAAAATAAACAGAAATAAAATAAATATTCTTTAATAATATATAATACATATTTGGTTGGTAATTTATTTCTTATTTCATCTGTAATTTACAATGGGGTTATTATATATAAATCCGTATGCCGGAAAAACGGAAATGTCAGTAAATATAAACAATTTTTCAATATAAATTATGGATAAATTATAGACTAGCGTGGATTGATTTTAATGAAAAATAAAAGGAGTTGAGGTATATTGCTTGATATATTTTCCTTTTATATATTTATTTGTATTTCGGTTAATGCAGTTTGGTAATGTGTATTGTGAATGGAGAATGCACGTGGGGGGGGGGGGATGTCAGTAGATATAAACAATTTATCAATATAAATTATGGATAAATTATAGACTAGCGTGGATTGATTTTAATGAAAAATAAAAGGAGTTGAGGTATATTGCTTGATATATTTTCCTTTTATATATCTATTTGTATTTCGGTTAATGCAGTTTGGTACTGTGTATTGTGAATTATGAATACACGTGGGGGGGGGGGTGGGTTACCTACTAGAGACAGGCATCTATCGTTAAATGTGGTCCTGTAAGAAATGAAAACCAAACGTGTTTAAAGGCTGCAATAAGTTCCTCTCTCCAATTTTTCACTCATGGGAACACTAACAATTGCCGTTGGAAAGCTGCTCGACACACTGGGTCACTGAACAGTGAAGGACCTTTTTCGTGCCAGCACCGGGAGGGGTGGAGCGGCTGTTTGTCAGAGTTAAGGAGCCCACAACCACACTAAAATTTTTGAATTATTAAACCTTATGCTTATATTGTAAAGAAAAGGGGGCCCTGGTCCCCTGCACATTGAAGGATCTTTTTCGTGCCAGCGACAAGGGACCTCGGTTTATAAATACGGTCTCATTGGAGGACCGGTCTCCACGTCCTTCGGATGGATTCAAACCTGCAACACAATGATTATCTCCTTAATCAGCGACTTGAAAGCAGACTTTCTTATTACCAGATTTCAGTGGAGAATCCATGAATCTTGAAAGGTGAGAAGGGGGGGGGGTGCGCTGTTGTTTATCAGAGTTAAGAGTTTGTCAGTGTTAAAACATACCGAAATATAATAAATATTTTTGATAATATAATATTAAATATATGACATTGTGCTTACTTTATTTATATTTCTTCACTTAAGGCAGTGATTTTTGTTTAATACTTGTTGTAAAATATGTTTGAAATATAAAACAAATTAATGAAACTATTTATAAAGTCCAAATTACTAGATTCATTTCTTATCAAATGACCATGTAACGAAGGGCAACCCCGCGAGAATTCCGAAGCATTTAGGTTATAATGTATAGCGACCATTTTACGTACCTAATAAATGAATGGTCTGATAGTTTAAATATTGATAAAATTTTGAAGATGGTATCAAATAATGCTTCACTGAGAATTGTACAAAACTTTGATTTTTGTCCAATTAATTGCACCTTGAATTTTACATTAATTGAAGTTCTATGGTCTGCACATGTTTTAATTTAAGATATTGTAAAAAAGTTATTTGATTTGCAAACAAATATCTTTGTAAATACTTGAATAAATTATATCTTTATTAAGTTAAGATACTTTGAGAAATAATAAATTTTCTTCTTTTAGTCAATTGCAGATAACTCTTCATAAATCTTTAAGGTGGAATGTTACACCGACTTTTTATTTTAAAAATCTTTGAGTCATCCTTTTTAAACAATTGTTTCAGCACTGAAAGGCTGATAGTAGCTCTTGATTATTTATATTAATTTTTTGCAGTTTGACCCATTTGTCATGAAAATTATAAACTTTTACTTTGGCCATATCTTTTGAACAGCAGATGCCAAGACATTTATACTTCACATATGTAATCTTCTTTGGATGACCTTTCATTTGATACCAACAGCCTTGATCCTTTGACCTTGAACATGAAGATATCCGTACTTGTGAAGAAACTTTAACCTTGGCTATAACTTTTGAACGGTAGGGGATAGGATTTTCATACTTCAAATACTTTATCTTTGTGAGAAGTTACTTCATTGAATACCGAGAATTTTGACCTTTTGACCTTTAAGATTGACCTTCTTTAAAAAAGCAAACATTGACCCTAACTTTTTAAGTATTATGGCTAGTGCTTTCACACTTAACATATTTAATCCTTGTGAGAAGTTACTTCATTGGATACCAAGAACATTGACCCTTTGACCTTGACGTTGGAGTTTGACCTTCTTTTTAATAAATAATCTAGGTCATAACTTCTGAACGGTTAGGGTTAGGGCTTTCATACTCTATATAAGAATTATATGTGGCAAGACCTTTCATTTTGATATCAATTACATTGACATTTTTGCCTTGACCTTAGAGATTTTTGTACTTATAAAAAAAACCTTTAACATTTTCACAAATTTCACAATTGTTTTCCTTTGAGAATACCTTATTTTTGGTAACAATTAATTAAATTTGCATTTAAAAACAGCTTTAGTTAATATTTGCTATGTTGCCATATGGGGGCATCAGTGCTACACAAACACATCTTGTTTATTAGGTATTCATATGATGCATTCATTTACAGCAATTTTTTTTAAAAAGAAAGCATCTAATTTGGATGTAAGGAAGGCCGACCGGTCACACCCGCCGTGTGCTCGTTGTCATAATCAGGAAATAACGGAAAAAATCCGTGGTCAATTCAGTGTATAAATAATGGACTAACAATTGGTATGAAAAACGTCAGTCAGCATTTCATTCAATGATAAATTGTATTTGCTGACAAGGTCATTGTAT
>NW_026930528.1:0-42306 GCF_032062105.1 Saccostrea cuccullata
TTTTAAAGTATCTTACTTCGTCAGGGTTTTCGCTGGTGATCCTGGCTGCTATGACATGGCCCCGGGGTCGGGGGTGTATGGAGGGGTTAGAGAAATCAATAGGACTGTCCCCCCACGTATCCACTTCATACAGCTGTCTGATGTCCTTCAACCAGTACAGGGGCAGACCCATAGCAATCTGTAATACACAAAATATACACATATAAATACTGTATTATGCAACTATATTTATGCATCAATCGCAAATAATACTTTCTTTTTCATCAATAAGTGTCTGGATAAAAATTGCCAAAGTTCCACATCTAAAATTCATGTAAACTATCAAATGTAAATTCAGAAACCTTACTGCATATCTCCCTAAAAATGATTAAGCTACTGTGTAAAATGTAAGATGAGTTCGGGAAAGAAAGGTGTGACAGATGGACGGACAGACAAGAGTAACAACAATATACTGTAAATATACACATAGAATTAATTATCGCGAAATTTCGTGAGAAGCACCACACCAAAATACAAGAGGCCCATGGGCCACATCGCTCACCTGAGCACCAAGGGTAGGACTAGAATAAAATGGCTTTTTATTGTAAAATTTAAATCCAAAAGTAGTCCCATGACCAATCATGGATTTGTTATTTTTTAGAAAATGATTGAGAAGATTTTTAAAGAATTTTCTCATATATTTCTATGTAAAACTTTGGTCGGCCATTTTGGCCCCGCCCTACCCCTGGGGGTCATGATTTGAACAAACTTGAATCTACACTACATGAGCATGTTTCCATATAAATATGATGAATAATGGCTTTGTCATTCTTGAGGAGAAGATTTTTAAAGAATTTTCCTATATATTTCTATGTAAAATTTTGGTTGGCCATTTTGGCCCCGCCCTACCCCCAAGGGTCATGATTTGAACAAACTTAAATCTACACTACATGAGCATGCTCCCATATTAAAATGATGAATAATGGCTTTGTCATTCTTGAGAAAAAGATTTTTAAAGAATTTTCCTATATATATTTCTATGTAAAACTTTGGTCGGCCATTTTGGCCCCGCCCTACCCCCAGGGGTCATGATTTGAACAAACTTAAATCTACATTACATGAGCATGCTCCCATATAAATATGATGAATAATGGCTTTGTCATTCTTGAGAAGAAGATTTTTTTATGAATTTTCCTATATATTTCTATGTAAAACTTTGGTCGGCCATTTTGGCCCCGCCCTACCCCCGGGGGTCATGATTTGAACAAACTTAAATCTACACTACATGAGCATGCTCCCATATTAAAATGATGAATAATGGCTTTGTCATTCTTGAGAAAAAGATTTTTAAAGAATTTTCCTATATATATTTCTATGTAAAACTTTAGTTGGCCATTTTGGCCCCGCCCTACCCCCAGGGGTCATGATTTGAAAAAACTTGAATCTACACTACATAGGCATGTTTCCATTTAAATATGATGAATTATGGCTTTGTCATTCTTGAGGAGAAGATTTTTAAAGAATTTTCCTATATATTTCTATGTAAAACTTTGGTCGGCCATTTTGGCCCCGCCCTACCCCCGGGGGCCATGATTTGAACAAATTTGAATTAACACTACCTGAGCATGTTTCCATATAAATATGATGAATAATGGCCTTGTCATTCTTGAGAAGAAGATTTCTAAAGAATTTTGCAATGTATTTCAATGTAAAACTTTGGTCGGCCATTTTGGCCCCACCCTACCCCCGGGGGTCATGATTTGAACAAAATTGAATCTACACTACATGAGCATGTTTCCATATAAATATGATGAATTATGGCTTTGTCATTCTTGAGAAGAAGATTTTTAAAGAATTTTCCTATATATTTCTATAGAAAACTTTGGTCGGCCATTTTGGCCCCGCCCTACCCCCGGGGGTTATGATTTGAACAAACTTGAATCTACACTACATGAGCATGCTCCCATATAAATATGATGAATAATGGCTTTGTCATTTTTAAGAAGAAGATTTTTAAAGATTTTTCCTATATATTTCTATGTAAAATTTTGTCGGCCATTTTGGCCCCGCCCTACCCCCGGGGGTCATGATTTGAACAAACTTGAATCTACACTACCTGAGGATTTTTTCCCATAAGTTTCATATTTCCTTGCACAGTGGTTCTTGAGAAGAAGATTTTTTAAATATACCACTAAATTTTCATTAATTCCCAATTATCTCCCCTTGAATAAGAGCGTGGCCCTTCATTTGAACAAACTTGAATCCCCTTGACCCAAGGATACTTTGTGGCAAGTTTGGTTGAAATTGGTCCAGTGGTTCTTAAGAGGAAGTTGAAAATGTGAAAAGTTTACAGACAGACAGACGGACAGACAGACAGACGGACGCCGGACAAAATGTGATCAGAAAAGCTCACTTGAGCCTTCGGCTCAGGTGAGCTAAAAATTACTCGCCTTTATTCTTATGGTGCTGTAATTTTTATAAAATCTCTATACTAATCGTCCATTCGCAAATTATTATTCTTGCGATTTGACATTGAAGAGCCCATTCGTGATAATAAGTTCTTTCGAAAAATAAGGAATCTACAGTACCCCATTCAAATATCCAACTTTGCTATAATACAACAGGATGTAACCCATTTAAATATCCAACTGACACAAAACAACAGCTTAATAGAACACCCTTTTTATTCCTGGACTAGTGAACATGAAACTACATGGTGCTGATGTCATTTCAACCCTTTTCATTGTACTGAACGGTCATGAAATCAGACAAAGAATATCTTAAAATCCAATGTAAATTAGAGAGGTTCAGGTAGTGTTTTGAATACCTTTGTCTGAAAGCTGAAAAAAAAATTACAGAATTGTGAATCTGTCATTACACATTAAAAGATGATGGTTTGTTGAGGAAAAGTGTTGGATGCTTATGGAGTTTCATTCGGACAGTACTTGCAGTAGTGCTTTAAAACAGATAAAATGATTGGTTGTGTTATGCGGAACTTGCTTTAAAAACATTCCAATCCATATCAACATCTGTAATAAAAACAGTGTCGAAATATAGATTGGCTGTCAATGACTTAAATTGTTTAGGGAAGTACGCTGGAAAAGTATGAAACAGAGGTGAATCTTGGAAAATCTGAAGGGATTTACTGATAACGGACCCTGAAATAATGTTCAGCAATAAGAAGTGGTGTAGTTTAAGATTCAAGGTGAAAATGTATTTGTATTGTCAAAAAGTAATGTTTTCAAAATGTAAGACCAAAAACATTTCAAAAAGTGTGCAAAATTTGGAAGAATTGTTATTTCTGTGGGCATTGGAAGTGCATTTGAAACACGATATATAAATCTGATAAATGTGAAGTATTTTTGGTAATTCTGTGTGCACTGGAAATTAATTCTAATAGTGTGGCAAATTTTTAGCAATAATGTGCATTGGAAATAACATATTTTAAATTTTTTTAGATTTATTTTATTCACTGTTTTTGTTTTATGCACCTCTGTCAGTTGGATAATAAAATATCGATAGGCAGTTGGATATTTGACTATCCAACTGATGGCCAGTTGGATCTATAAATATCCAACTAGTGCTGGTTGAATCGATAAAATATATATAGACTTATAACAATGGGTGACGTCATAGCAGTTTTTAGTGGAGGTGTAGAGAATTTTGGCAAGCGCAGGCAAACGTTTGCTCTGTTAAACACCTCAGGTATGGGTATTTAAATCTAAATTTATCTCTAATTTATCAAGGAAGTAAATTACAGATCTCGTTCAAGTCTCCACTGAAATCTCATTTGACATTTCAACGTCTAGCTGTCAACAAAGTCATTTGTCGGTCATTCATAAAATCTGTAAGTACATTTACAATAAAGGTCATTTAATTTAGTTTAAATCAACTTTTATATGAATTCCGGATAAAACCAATAAAGTGATTTATTGATGTACTAGAATAGCAAATCGAATGCATAATTATGATATCACTGTTGACATGTTTACAAATTAATATCTGTTTTCCCCTAATTCTGAAAAAAATAAATATACATTGTAAATTAGAACATCATTATGTATAAAACAATTATTCCTATTTTTTCAGATGGCGTTATCTAAATTTGGCATTCCCCGCACAGCCCAGCACTTCTTAGAGTGTGGCATTGAAGAATGTGAAAGAAACTGCGAGTTCTACTGCAACCCTTGCCATCAAAGATTGTGTAAACAATGCAGCGAGGAACATCTGAAAAGTCCAGAAAACAAGACCCATGTGGTAGTCCTTTACCAGCAACGTAAACGACAACTTCCTGTGGAGAAATGCAAGATCCACCCCACAAAAGATGTGGACATGCTCTGTGAAGATTGCCAGGTTTCCTTATGTTCCAAATGTGCTACAAAGGGAGACCACCCAAAACATACATTTGTTGATCTTGAAGCAGTCTACGCAGAAAAATTTGCGGTCTTCGAACAGGAAATTTCCAAAATTCACGAGTATTTTCTCCCTACATCACAAAATTTAAAGAAAGAGATTAAAAAAGATTCCTCAGAAATCAAACACTTTATAGACAACATTAGAACATCCATGAAGACTGAAGGTGAGACCCTGAAAAGTCTGGTGGACACAGTCATATCTGAGAACATGAAGCAGTTAGACCAGATAGAGCAATCACTGTTAGAAGATCTGAACACACAAGACAAGACATTAGATGACTATATCACTTATCTTAATAACCTTGTCAAAGAGCTCCACAGATGCCTGTCCTCTACAGAAACCCAGAAATTAATGTCTGAGAAGAAACCAAAGATCCGATCCATACCAGAGACAGCAAAACCTGTCACACCAGGATTTATTGCTGGTCAATACAACAAACATGATGTCACTAAATTACTTGGTAAAATACAGGTCCCCAACACTAAAGCAGAGAAGAGAGAAATAAGACCCATTGAAAGTATCTACAATACAACAATGAAACTTACACATAAACAGATGAAAGAAGACAGAAAGAAATCTGACATGAAACAAACAATGTTTCTATCTGCCTCTGTCACCAAGGTCAGGGGGTTCAATGTACCAGGTGTTGATGAAGTATACCATGTATCACTAGATCAATCAGACATACTCTTGATCAGTGACAGAGAGGGTAATCTTGTCCAAACAGATCTACAGGGGAATGTGATACAGAAGATAAAAACCAGTGGTAGAGGTGAAGGTTACCACACAGTGACACCGAAAGGGGATCTGATCTTTACAGAGAAAGGCAAGAAAGTAATCAATAGGATAACACAGGATAATAATATCACTGAATTCATTAAAACTGGAGGCTGGAGACCACTCAGCATACACTCCTCCCACATCAACGGGGACTTACTGGTGGGGATGGTGAGTGATGGTTACGAAGAGGCTAAAGTCACCCGTTACAACAAGACAGGAAAAGAACTACAGAACATACAGAGGGATAACAAAGGACAGGGACTGTATAGTTATCCACGCTTCATCACAGAAAACATCAATGGAGATATCTGTACATCTGACTTTTATAAAGGAATGGTGGTGGTGAATAAATCAGGACAACACAGGTTCTCCTACACAGGTCAGAAGTCAGGGTTCGATCCCTATGGAATCTGTACTGATGTCCTCGGTCACATCCTGGTGTGTGATGATAACAGTAAGGCTGTTCACCTCCTTGATCAGGACGGTCAGTTCTTGTCTCTATTACTCACACGACAACAAGGGGTAGAGTATCCCCGAAGTGTGTGTGTGGATGATGAGAACAATCTCTATGTGGGACAAGATCACACCAACACACTGACAGTGTACAAGTATTTACAGTGAAATATAACATTCCAGTTAAGTTCATGTATTCTTTTATAAAACCATTCTGTGTGTTTACATGTCATTGCACAGTTATAATATTTTTCGTTATTAAAGCTGACATGAACTCTTAAAAAGGCATCAGTTTTCATCTTTGTACAACTTCCTACATTGCCTTTGTCTGACATATTTGTTCGATTCCGCCATATTTAATGGAAGATTTTTGGCCACCTGTACCTGCTATATTTAAGGAATAACTGTTTTATTTGATTGATCATCTTCATGAATTCGAAAAATAAGACAGTTATTCCTTATATTTACATGCTTTGATTCCACCAATCCACGTGCTATATAAGCCTGCTTCTCTCTGGGTGTTGTCCCGCCCTGCACATGTTTTTTTTTTTTTTGAAACCGCGCCAAAACATTCATGAGGAAATCAATTACATTAATTTACAATTGGTATTTTTATCTCCGACAAAGACATTGGAAATGTAAATATATAGTCCTGCAGAACTGTTTCACTTGAGTAATTTTCTAGTCTGGCTATCGACATGTATTTATTTTTATTTTGAGTGTTCCTGGCGTCAATTACGCTAAAAAAAATCTATTTCCCTTTCAAGAAATATAACAAAAAACAAAACAAAAATAAATTTTCTTTTCTAGACTTTATTGAAAACAAATCATAAATAATATAAACAATAATATTTATTTTAATCACTATCTTCTTTCAATCACAATTATTTTCACTTTAATCACAAATTTCGGCACGTTTTCCTTCTTCACTGTCCGTTGTAGATCTGTCCACACTTCTTCAGTAGTTGGCTGGCGCTGATGGATCCATCGTTGTAGTTGTCCCAAAGTTGGTTGATGTGGCACTGTAGAAGTCTTGTAGTCTTTCGTTGGTATCTCCGGAGTTTTCCCTCGCTGATCATCTTCAGTTGGGTCGGGATGCTGGCGGTTTCCTTGTAGAGTAGAATAACAAGCACATAGAAGGGCAGGCTGGACTTCTGGGCTCTCCTGTTGATGCGGTGGTGCCATCCTTCGACGTCGTTGTTTGTCCTCACAGCCATACGGTAGACGGTCCGCGATGATGGGGTCCAGATGTCGCCGTTGATCCAGGTCCTCTCGATGTAGTTGGTCATGTGTATCAGTCCCTCGCTGGTGACGGTCTCCTTCAGTGCGTGGAACGCGACGGGAATCTGTTCCTCTGGTAGAAATGGCAGGGCAAGCAGCTTCCTCACAAACTTGAAGACACCATCCTGCTGGCTGTAGTCGATCTGCAAAAAAAGATATATTTTAATATTTATATTATCTTTATCATATACATTGGATGTTTCAAAAATTTTATATTTATTTTTTTAATATTACAACGTTTTGCACAAGTCAGCCATGATTGAAACTGTTGACAAATTCAAGTCATTTCTTCTTTATATAGGGACTATGTCAAATTATTTAATTTGTTTCCAACGCAAGCTTTCTTGAATTTTTCATCAATTTTAACATGTTTAAGCTGCTTCGGAGCTTGGATACGCCAATTTTTTTATCATCTGTATATACGTAATTTTCTAGGCTTGCATGTTCTAATTCTTCATTACCTTAAAGCTGCTTCGGAGCTTGGACAAGCCCATTTTTGACCAACTAAATATACGTAATTTTCGGGGCTTGGTTGTCCTAAATAATCATCACTTTGAACATGTTTAATTTCCAATTTTTTTTTATAAACGAAATACACGTATTTGACGGGGCTTGTATGTCCTAATTAATCATTACTTTGAAGTTTCAAATTATACTTAATTGTGAGCTTGGGGATTTCATTAAAATTCTGTGTGATGTTTTCATTATAGTTTTCAAGAGTTTCCTAAAAGCCGTCATTGATGGAATTCATTAATGTATCATTGAATAATTACAATTGTTCAAGACTTAGAACATTGTACTTGATTTACCCAGACAAATTTTAAACAATATGATAAATCAAAATGCGTTTATTTTCTCTATTTTACAAGAAAAAAAATAAGGAAATAATATATATCTTATACTTACACCGTGTTTACTTTATATATGAGTAAAAAAAAAAAACAAACAACAACATATACAATCGTAAAAATTAATTTTATTTAATTTATAATACACATTAATTATAAATCTGCATTTAGATATATTT
Source organism: Saccostrea cuccullata (assembly GCF_032062105.1). Lineage (NCBI taxonomy): Eukaryota > Metazoa > Mollusca > Bivalvia > Ostreida > Ostreidae > Saccostrea > Saccostrea cuccullata. The sequence goes on from NW_026930528.1 coordinate 7,937, forward strand.
TTTTGAATATATATATATATATATATATATATATATATATATATATATATATATATATATATATATATATATATATATATATATATATATATATATATATATATATATATATATATATATAATATAAATATATATTTAATATAAATAATTAAATTTTCACACATAAAAAAAAATGAAAATTGAAATACATTTGTACGGTGTTGAGCTGACCATATAAACTGAGGAGAAAGTAAAGTGAGATGAAAAAATTAACAATTAGATTATCTTGAATTTAGCAACTATATATTTTGCATGTTTGTAAAATATCGCATGTAATTAAATTTATATATTATGAACTGAAATTAAAAAAAATTTATACAATTAATATTGATATTATAAGACAATTTCACATTTAAAATGTTTTATATGTGAAAGTCAAGATATTCTAGATCTACATTTGCCTTGTCTGTTTTGTCTAGACATATCTCCTTTTTTCAGAATTGCATACAGAAAAACCTGTTATACAGGCACAGTTAGACTAGATCTATACATGTACATACCTGTTATTTGCATGATGCTTAGTTTAGGGAAAAAATAAAATTTAACATGAAACATATACTTAAACATTATAACTATATAGGCATATGATTTTTTAAAATAAATAAATATTACGCGTTGGACGCAAGTCGCGATCCCGGGTATTAAGAATATTGTAAATAGGAAATTTAAAACACTTAGTATATTCTTTCTTTAATTCTTCTGATAGGCCAATTTCTTTGGGTACCTGTAAAGTGCGAAACGAAATAGAAACGAAACGAACTGAAACGAAACGAAATCTACCGAAACGAAATCCCTCGAAACTAAACGAAATCTACCGAAACGAAACGAAATCAAGACAAAACGAAACGAAATAAAAACGAAACCTGCCGAAACGAAACAAACCTATCAAAATGTTTTGTTTTTTTTCAAATTAAGGTATATGTATATATGTAACTGCATGTGGACTTTTTTTAAACTTCAAATCAAATTTCTATAGTTCAAGCACTTGTTAATATACAATTTAATTTAATTTAATTACCAATTACGCTCCATTTTAGCTCACCTGAGCCGAAGGCTCAAGTAAGCTTTTCTGATGACATTATGTCCGTCGTCCATCCGTCCGTCCGTCCGTCCGTCTGTCCGTCCGTAAACTTTTCACATTTTCGACTTCTTCTCAAGAACCACTGGGCCAATTTTGACCAAACTTGGTACAAAGCATCCTAGGGTGAAGAGGAAATTAAATTGTTAAAATGAAGGGACATATCCCCTCGCAAGGGGAGATAATCAAGAAAAGACAAAAATAGGGTGGGGTCATTAAAAAATCTTCTCAAGAATCACTGGGCCAGAAAAGCTGGACAACAAACAAGAGAATTTTCAAAAAGCTATAGGTAGAATGTGGAATTCCCACGGGGGGTTTCCTCTCTCTTTTTATCTGCTTTTTCTAGTAATTATTAATTATTTATGTCTAGAAATTTAATTCACATTAAATTCTACCTGGTATTTTCATTATCATTGTACCACAGAATCAAACTCTTTAGTATACTCCTTGCAACAAGTTGCGCGATGTAAAATGTTTTGGACCCATCAGTCAGCCCATTTTTTTTTTGGTCAGCGCAACTTCTTATAAACTAATGCACAGAGTTTTGTTGAACTATGCTGATATTCAGAGGAGTCAATGTGTCTGTATTTGTACATCACCAGGAAATTCTGTAATCTTTATTTTTTCGGGAATGTCCCCACTTATACATTTAGATTTTGGCCATATCTTGAATATAAAAATGAGCAGTTTGTCAGCACAATTCTTCATAAACCGGTGCATACAATTTCGTCAAACTTAGCAGATAATTAGGACACAATGTTTATAGATGTGCATTTTACAAGAAAATTACGATTCCTTTATTTTTTCTGTAAATTTCAGCACTTCGACTTATGTGGGAGCGTGGGGTATGTGAATTTGCTCACTTTTTCTTTCATTGAGCATAGAATTATAAATAACTTTAAATCAAATTATATTATGTCTGATAAAGCCAATATACAGTATTTATTTGATCATAAAGAAATCCGATCTGTTTCAGACGTTTTTCTTAAAAACAAATTTTTATGAGAGTGTTATGTATGTTTTATTACGTCCCCCCCCTTCACAGGAAAATGTCTTCATATCTTCAAAAGGTGAATGATTCGTAATAATGCATAATTTTATATAAATTTGAAGAAGTTAAACTATGTTTTCAAAAATTTTATTTACACCATTTACAGACAAGAGTAATGTTTATTTTTGAAAAAAAAATTATTTGCATTTCCCACGGCGCTTTTAACCTATTTTTCCCTGACCAAATAAATTGATCGCATGGGCCACGTGTTTCCAAGCATTTTTTTTTAACTGTTGAGTTAGCAATGGATTACATGATTTATGAGATGCATTTTTCAATAAAAGTGAAATAGGATAATTTTTTCGACATGTGCACATCCCTGTAACGATAGCAGTATTCAGGTAAATATTTCTATCACTGCGTTTGACGCGTTTTCTCGACTGACTTGCATGGAATTTTTGCTCTACTTGAATATTTTCCGTGTAATTGTATTTTCTATATTGCAGCAAATGCATTCAAAAATAATTTAATTCTCGGTAAAGTTCTAGTTTTTGACGAATTTTTATTTTTCAAACATGTATATTGGTCAGTTTATGGACTTCTTAAAACTTTGCTATCGGAGATGTGCACATGTCGACAGCCAGGATAGAAAAATCACTGAAGTGAATCAGTTCTAAAAGGCTATATATAGCAGGTACAGGTTGCCAAAAATGTTCGATTTAATATGGCGGAATCGAGGAAATATGGCGGACAAAGGCGTACAGGAATGTAGTAAGTCGTACAAAGATGAAAACTGATGCCTTTTTAAGAGTTCATGTCAGCTTTAATGTTTCTTTGTTAATTTGTATCACTCCCCAACTTCTATTTATTCACAGTGGGGTGCCGTCTGGTAGGGGAGTTTCTTAGCCAGCATCTCTATTAATCCGCAGTATATAACTGTCATTGAGGGGATGACCAGTATAAATAGGGTTCAATTGGTTAATTGCTCTGTAGACTTGTTGATTATTTTGAAGATGTCGGAGGCTCAGTTAAGACGGGCTAGAGAGGATTTGGTAATTAAACATTTATTATAGTTTGGTTAGGATTTACCAAGTGACACCTGATATTTCACCGAGATCTTTGGTAAAATTATTACACACCAAGGGCTTTCGGAGAAATTATTGGTGATAGCCTAATTTATTAAACGGCTATTACTTCTCTTATTCCTGGAAATTAATACCAGCACCAATTTTACACCGAAATTTACCAAGGTGTTGTGTATTGGTGACTTGGTTAATCTTGGTAAACACCGAGTTGCACCGAAATATTTACCAAGGTGAAGCTCTGGTGAATCGGTTACACCGAAATATTTACCAAGGTGTAGCTCTGGTGATTGGTTAAAATATTAGGGATTTGAAATAAATATAAAGGTATTTATTGAAAATTACATAGCTTTAATAGGAAATTATTAGGTAAGTAAGAAGAATAAAAGAAGTTTGGTTGATTTATTTTCATAATTTTACATGACTTTCATTTTTTTTAAATTGTAAACAAATAGTAGAATAGAATTGGTTTTATTACTTAAAGAAAGGTAAAGGTTTAATACAAGGTTTACTTAATCAAATTGATACATTTGGATTTATATATTGGGATTTACTAGTGCAGTGGATTATAGTGTAACAGTGTGTGATTCAATATGGAGTATTAAATAATTTTCACAATAAAAACCAACGTTCCCTATAAAAATTGTGTTGACGAGTTCGCCTCGCGTCACATTGGTGGCAACATTGGTGGCAGCGGTGGGATTTGGTTTATAGGTGAAAATTGTTGTTGTTATTTTGGTGAATTTCAAACTGTATTTCAGTGTTGTGATTTTGTTTTGATTGACGAGTGTAAATTTCAAAAACACAATGGATAAGTCTTCGGGAATTGTTTCGTTTAAAACAAAAGGTGAAAGTGAATCTATTTTTGATGAAGAGCAGTGGCATGAAACTATGACGTTAGATGAAAATAGTAAAGAAGTGAATTATCAGGTGCCCGACGAGGAAGCCCGGAAAGATTTTAAAAGTGATCTTAAAGTTATGAAGGAAGAATTGAATGCAACTTTATCTCAGTTTCAAGAAACGGTATTTGGTCAAATGGAAAAACAGCAAATGTTTATGGAAAACATGTTTCAATCAGTTAGGGAAGAATGTGATCAATATCACACAAAACTGAAAATGATAAAAGAGGAAGTATTCAGTGAAATTAAACAAGAAATAGAAACATCAGGTGAGAATTCAGTGTTGCGTCTTGAGAAGGAGATTAAGAAGGAATGTAGTGTCAAAAATGGTTCACAAGAATTGAATTTTGGGGATGAAAAAGTTCCGGATTTTGTGAATTCTACTCCAAGGAGTGCTCTAGGATTTCAAAAGAGTGTTAAATGGGATTTGGATGACCAAGTCAAACCATTTAATAAGGACACATCTTTTGAAGGAGTAACAAAAAGCATAAGTCAGTCTGATAGGAAAGGTCAGCAGTGCAAGGAGGAGAGTTCATTAAATTTGCCAGGGGAGAGTGAACAGAAACCGAGTAATTTGGAGGATTCTGATTCTCCCAAGGAACAAAAACCTCAGATTTCAAGCGCGATGTCGCTCAAGATGAAACCTCAGTACTACGATGGAACTGATGATTGGGAGGAATATGTGACACAGTTTGATATTCTTTCAGACATAAATAAATGGACGCAGGTAGGTTAAGGTTACAACCAAATATTCAACTTGCCTATATGATATGGCGTCATAGTAAGCTATATGACGTGAAGGTTATAGAAAACAATTTGTTATAATCGATATCTAAGATTGATTTGAGGTCGAAAAAATTAATCAAAATATGCAAAGGCATTATACAAACAAAATTTTGTCGTTTCTGGGTCTCTGTAGTTATCACAGGGGTTAAATACCAAACCCATGACGTCATAACTGTTGATCATGCAGTAGCAGAGTGAAAGTGAAACGTAACGAAAATTCATGTAAACAAACACAAGAAATCGGAGTTTAAAAGCATTTAGAATGAATATCATGTGTGATTCATGTGGGAATAAAGCTTATGAATAAGGTATGGTAATATACTTCAACAATTTCTTCGTAGAATTAAAGCAGGGAGGGTGTTTACTTGCCGATCAGCCTTTCCTCTGTCGTTTGTAACAAATAAGATGCAAAAGTTCAACACTACCCCGCACACTTTGAAAGTTAATTTTTGTTTCTATCTAAAGTTATTATTCTCTTGTTTTTGAAAAGTGCTGCTAGAATCGTATGGTTTACGGGAATTTATGCATTTTTTTCAATGTTATGAACAAAAATGTAAAAAATTTGGGAAGGTTTCGTCAGAAAGTGTTAAATAATTATTTCTGTGATAGGACAGTAGGATTCTAGCAGCACTTTTCATGATACAGAGATGTTTTTACGCAATTATTATTACAAATTGAAATTAATTATCCCCGGGGTAGTGTTGAACTTTTCACTTTTTCATTAAGGCATATTTTCTAATTATAGACGTCACGTGATGACGTCGGGGTGAAGTGCTTCATGTAGTATAAGTCAAATTGAAGTCTGTAGAATGCATATTTATAACAAAAGTATTATGCTTGACTTTTCCGATTTATTGGTGTTACATAATTATAAAAAAAGTCTTAATTCGTCGAATTCTGGTCCGTGTGCTGCCTTAACATACCCGCGGAGTTATGAATCAAAATCTCTTTATTTGGCAGGAAGTCTGAAGGGACAAGCAAGAGCTATTTTAAACGAATTGTCATCAACTGAAAGAAGGGACTTTGACAAATTAGTGAAAGCATTATCGAATCGATTCGGCACAACAAATAGAGCTGAAATGTTTAGGGTACGATTACAGTCAAAAACAAGAAACAGGGATAAAAGTATTCCCGAGCTTGCACAAACAATACGAAAGTTAACTAGACAAGCATACCCGAATGCCTCGTCTAATTTGTTGGATGTGCTGGCGTTGGATCATTTCATTGATGCTTTGACAGACCCGGATATGCGGTTTAGACTTCGTGAAGCAAGACCAAAAAATATTTCAGAAGCAGAAATTATTGCAGTTCGCATTGAGACCTATAAATTAGCAGATAGACAAAGAAGGAAAGTTTTAGTGAGATCAGTGGATACCTCTCAATACCCCGAGAAACCATCCAACAAGCTACCAAATAATAGTCGGCCTCCGACACCTTCTAAATATGGGAATGGCAGGTATCCACGGACCAATGTTAAACAAAGTCCAAATAATATTCAATTTGGAATTCAAGGACTGAAAAGGGATATGGATGAAATGAGAAAAGAATTAAGACTGTGTCAGGAAGCTCTCAATCATAAAGCAAGTTATTCGAATGGACCCCATTCAAATAAAATTCTGAATCAGGGGGGAAACGAGAGCACCGAATTCCGGGGCCAGGGTTCGGGAGGAAATGAATGGCCCGAAGTGAAGTTAGTTGGATCATCATTGTTAAATGGTGATGGCTTGTATATACGTTCATATGTGCAAGGTGTACCAATTGCATTGCTTGTAGATACAGGTGCAAACATATCTATTCTAAGTGTGGATTTTTTCAAGAATATGCCTGAAAACAAAAAGCCAGGTTTAGAGTCTGTAAATATTGCAATGTTGACAGCCACTGGTGAAGTCTCTCCTTTCTTTGGAAAAGGGAAATTTAGCTTGAAAGTGGGTGAATTGGATTTTTGGCATGAAATATGGCTTGCTGATATCAAAGGTGACGGGATTCTGGGAATGGATTTTCTTATGGAACACCATTGTGATGTCGTTTTGAGTGAAAAATATTTAAAGTTGGGAAACAGTGTTATTCCTTCTTTTAAATCTAGTGTAGAGGCCATGTGTTGTAGGGTTGTGATTGCAGCATCAACTTGTGTGCCAGCAAATTGTGAAGCAATTGTACAGGGAAAAGTGATTGATGCTCTGGAAAACTCTGATTTTGCTTTAATTGAGCCAAGTGAACAATTTAGTGACCATGACAATCTTTTCGTATCATCGAGTGTGATTAATGTGTCTGGAGATAGTGTTCCCGTAAGGCTATTGAATTTAACTGATCAAGACATTAGCCTCAATAAAAATGTTTTGGTTGCTCAATGTGTTGAGGTAAATGAAGTGCAGTTAGAAACAGACACGAATGAAGTCCGTAGATGTCAGACAAGTGAGCCTAATTGTTTACTGAAACATCTGGAGAGGTTATTTGAGGATAGCTCTGTGAACTTAAACAGTGACCAAAAAGAAAAAGTGAAACAAATTTTACTGTCAAATCAAAATGTATTTTCTCAACGTTCAGGTGACATAGGGAGAACAAATCTAGTGACTCATAAAATAGATACACAGGGTGCAACTCCAATAAAGCAGAGACCCAGGAAGTTCCTTTAGCTAAACAATAAATTGTGAAAGATTCAGTGAAGGAAATGCAGGATGCTGACATAATTGAACCATCAAATGGACCTTGGGCTTCTCCTGTGGTATTAGTGACAAAGAAGGATGGGACAGCTAGATTTTGTTTGGACTCCAGAAAAATTAATGATGTGACTGTGAAGGATTCTCAACCGCTACCAAGGATTGACGATTCATTAGATGCTTTAAGTGGTTCTAAGTAGTTTTCAACTTTAGATTTGAAAAGTGGTTATTGGCAAGTTGAGGTAGAACAAGAGGATAGACCAAAAACATCTTTTGCAACATTTGACAGTGGTTTTTGGCAGTTCAAAGTCATGCCATTTGGATTATGTAATAGTGGTGCAACATTTGTAAAACTAATGGAAAAAGTGCTATATGGTTTAAATTGGAAAATTTGTATGGCATACTTGGATGACATAATTGTGATTGGCAACTCTTTTGAGGATCAAGTTTCAAATTTATCTCAAATGTTTGAAAGAATTAGGGAAGCTAATTTGAAATTAAATCCAGAAAAATGTGTTTTATTTCAGAGAGAAGTGAAATTTCTGGGACACGTGGTGAATGAAAATGGAGTTTCTACAGATCCAGAGAAAACGAAAGTGATTGAGGAATGGGTAATTCCTAAGAATGTGACTGAAGTTAGGAGCTTTTTGGGATTGTGCTCATATTATAGGAAATTTATTAGAAATTTTGCTTCTATCGCCAAACCACTTCACAGACTTACGGAAAAGGGGATGAAATTTTTGTGGACTGAAGATTGTGATCTTTCTTTTAGGACTTTGAAGGAGCTACTTGTGTCACCTCCAATATTGGCTTACCCAAACAGAACTAGACTATTTGTGTTGGACACGGATGCAAGTGATTCAGGACTTGGTGCTGTGTTGTCTCAAATACAGGATGATTAGGAAAAAGTGATATGTTATTACAGTCTGTCACTCTCAAAACCAGAAAGGAAGTACTGTGTGACGAGAAAGGAATTGTTGGCAGTTGTAAAAGCAGTGAAACAATTTCATCAGTATCTTAATGGCAGACATTTCATTGTGAGAACTGATCATGGTGCATTGCGTTGGTTGCTTAATTTCAAAAATCCTGAAGGTCAAATGGCTAGATGGATTGAAATTTTGTCTACTTATGATATGGAAATTCAACATAGACAGGGAAGGTTGCATGCGAATGCTGACTCGTTGTCCAGACGACCTTGTTTTCATGTTGAGTGTTCCTATTGTGATAAAGCTGAGAAAAAGAATGTCACTTCTAGTGAAAAGATTGGCATTCAAACGGACATCAGTGGATGTGAGTTTTCGGGTAGCTTGCTGGAAATTGCGTTAAAGAAGGACGTGAGTGCGAGTCCGAATACTGTTACGCCAGTTGGTGTTGCTATGTGTAACAGAGTTGTATCCGTACCGGAGATGTCGGAAATGCAACAAAATGATAGTATTTTGAAAAATGTCATGACATGGAAATCATCAGGGATTAAACCTGAATGGAAGGATATTTCTTCCGAATCCTTAGAAGTGAAACATTACTGGGCCCGGTATAATTCACTAACGCTAAAGGATGATGTGTTGTACTTTAAGTGGGAATCAGATAGTGGAAAAGGCGCTCTGTGGTTAATTGTCTTGCCTAAAGAATTACAGAAATATGTGATGATTGATTGATTGTATATTGTTTAACGTCCCTCTCGAGAATTTTTCACTCATATGGAGACGTCACCGTATGCCGGTGAAGGGCTTCAAATTTTGACCTTTACTCGGCACTCAGGGCCATTGAGCAGTGAGGGATCTTTATCGTGCCAGCGCCTGCCGCTGACACGGGGCCTCGGTTTTTAAGGTCTCATCCGAAGGACCCGCAACTTTCACTTCAAAGTGCCGAGCGCATGGCGAAGGAACAGTTGCTACCCATTTTAACGACTAGGTCGGTCGCGGCCGAGATGCGAACTCACGACCTCCCGATCACGAAGCGAGCGCTCTACCGACTGAGCTACCGTGAACGGTAAATATGTGATGAATGAGTTACACAGTTCTCGAACTTCTGGACATCTAGGGGTTAACAAAACTTTGGAAAGAGTGAAATGTAGATTCTATTGGTTTAATATGAGGAAGAATTTTCAACATATGTGTAAAATTTGCGATGTGTGTGCTGCAAGAAAAAGACCTGTGAAACATTATCAAGGACCAATGAAGAAATATGTTATAAGAGCTCCCATGGAAAGAATAGCGATAGACAAAATGGGCCCTCTCCCCGAAACTGAAAAAGGAAATAGGTACATTCTGGTGATAGCTGATTATTTCACTAAATGGACTGAAACAGTGCCATTACGTGACCAGGAAGCAGCAACTGTTGCATCCGCTCTAATTGATCGATTCATCAGTGTCTTTGGTGTACCTACAGAAATTCATTCTGATCAAGGAACAAACTTTGAATCGGGATTGTTTAAGGAAATCTGTTAATTGTTAAATATGGAGAAAACACGAACTACACCTTTTACACCAAAATCAGATGGGATGGTTGAGCGTGCGAATCAAACAATTCAAAATATGTTAACAGCTTTCATAGATCCTATGCAAAGAGATTGGGTTATGTTTTTGTCAGTTGTGATGATGGCTTATAGATCATCTGTGCATGAAGCAACAAAAGTGTCACCTTCATACATGATGCTTGGAAGGGAAGTAACTTTACCAATTGATTTGATGTTAGGCGAAGTTCAACATGAAAAGCAAAAACAGTTCAAACCAGATTATGCATTTCAAATGGCTGAACAGATGAGAAGTGTGCATGATTATGCCAGGGAAAATTTAAAGTTTACTGCAGATACAATGAAAAGGAGATATGACAAAAATATCAATTTTCATGAGTATTAATTCGGTGATGCAGTGTGGTTACATGACCCAACGAAAAAGAAAGGATTGGACCATTTTTAGTAGTGAAGAAAATAAGTGATGTGACATACAGAATTCAGGAATCTCAGAGATCAAAACCAGAAGTGGTGCATTCTGACAGATCAAAACCTTATTTAGGAGAAAATAAACCAGAATGGATTATTAGTGAGACTATGGATAGTGAAATAACGGGTAGGATTTTGGCTAGTGAAGGTGAAAATATTCATTTAGATGGGATTGACAATGACATGAGTGGTGATGTTGTGAAGATAAGTGATGACGAGAATGTTGATGGTGATGTTTGTGATTTGGATAACATTGGACATGTGCAGTGTAGTGACAGTGCATCTAAGGAGAAAAGTGAAGCTAGAAATGAGAAACGTGCAAAACGAAATTATAAAGTGCCCACTCAATATAGTGACTTTTATTTATATACTCACCGTCAATGAAAACGCAACACTCTAATTTTAGGGTGAAAATTATATACGGGTTATAACTATAAACCAAACAAGTTAGGACATCTTTTACTTTGCCAAATCAGTTATTAAATGGTTGAATGGTTTTCATTTCATTACCGAAAGCTGATTTTTTAGCCCTCTTAACAGATAACATTTAAATAAAACACCCCCCTTCCGACCATTTAATCAAAACATGCTAGTCCGCTATGAAAATTATACATGTACGCAGTCCGATTTCTACCACCCATTAGGTTTATCAATGTCTTTATCTAAGCGAAATAAATATTCTTGGGCATTTTTAATTGCCTGTTGTTCAGATACTGCGGTCGAATTTTCTCTAACTTGGCGTAGTGTAGTAACTCTTGGACTTCCGGTCAAGAAAATGTTATTTATGCTATTGAAACACATGAGCCTGATGAGTTGTGATATAGTGTACATTTGCATCTGCAGCTCTTTTTTTCTTCATTTTAAGAATTTCCAGCATTAGCAATGAAAATCAGTCATTTTGAGGAAATATAGGCATCACATCCGGTAAAGAAAGAAGGATTTTTTCCCGGCCTTTTAGTACAATACTTATGATTATAAGTTTCAAAGCCTTGAAAACCCAAAATATTGGTTAAAATTTTATTAAAAATGCAAAAATTTGTTTTCTGTTAAGAGGGCTAAAAAGCAACTTCCGGTAGAGGAAAGAAATTCATTCAACCGTTAAATAATTGATTTGGCAAAGTAAAAGATGTCCTAACTTGTTTGGTAAATAGTTATAACCCGTATATACTTTTCACCCTAAAATTAGAGTGTTGCGTTTTCATTGACGGTGAGTATATTAAGATTGGTTGTAGCGTGCTGTTCATTTATTTAATCTTTGTTTTATATTTTCAGGTAAGAACTTACGTGTGCAATGTGTGTGAAAAATTTAAGTCAGAGAGCCTCTATGCAGCAAATAGGCATGCACAGGAGTAACATAGTGGATTTAAGTATAGTTGTAAGGAATGTAATGCGACACTTTCGAGAAAGGACCAAGAGCATGGGAACTGCAAAAGAGGATTCGGCTACAGCATTGTTAATTTACGCACGGATTCTACAGGAAGCCAAGCAAAAGAGGAGTTAGAAAAATGGAGTAAGAACACGCTTCCATTACAAATTAACAATTGAAAGTTTCCATCCGAAGACCGATGCCATCCAGATCGCGAACAAGGTCAAGGTCGCCGTTAGTGAGTTCAGTTAGTAAAGAATATGATGAGATATCTATAGAAGCAGATGACCAATTCGACAAGGAAGAAGAGGAGTTAAGTGTTATTAAACAACTTGAAACAATGCAGAAGAACATGGTGCAATTAGATGTTGGGGGATATAAATTCAAGACAACGAAGGAGACGATAACATTTATTCCATCTAAGCTGGCAAAGTTGATGCAAATCAAATCTTCTAATGGAATTATTCCGTCTTATTTCTTGGACAGGGACCCAAAACATTTCGCAGTAATTCTCAATTATCTTCGAAACAAAGGACAGGTTTCTATTCCAACCTTACCAAACGAGAAGGGAGCCTTGGCAGCATTAAAAGTGGAATGTGAATATTATGAACTTACTGACTTTGTGGACATAATTGAAAGACAATTAAAGGGATTTTGTTCCTGCAGCAAGTAACTATGAATTAAGATAATTAGAAAGAGTTAGACTTTTTCGTCAATGCTTTAAGTTTGTGTGTTTGTACATTTTATTATGTAATATTGATGTAAAGCAATTCACCACAGTCAAAGTTAAATATACTGAAAGGAAAAAGAAACGCAGGGTAAACTTTTGAGGTGAATTAAATTTGTTTTTCTTATAATACTCTTTAGTTTTCCTATCTACCTTTTACAATCGTCTTTCAAAAAGATATAACCAAATTCTCATATGATTTTGTCTAATTATTCATAAGTTATTGAAGCACAAATGACGTAACCCCCCAAAAGTGAAAATCGGAACTCTCATTATCTGTAATGTCTCTCTCGTGCATTTGTCAGAGTTTTGTTTCTCCTTTGCATGGAATTTCATCTGAGTGTTTATCTTTTAAACCCTGGCTTTATTAAGCATAGGTAACCACGCAAAAAATAAGTCAAACGGCGCGCGCATGCGCCAGTGAGAGGAATAAAACCGTAAGTTGACTGGCTCAAAAAACCAAATTGCAGAATTGTTTTCTTTCAAATTTCATATGAATGTAATGATTACAATCATCTACTCTATAAATGGCTATTTTTGTGGTAGTAAGGTGGCGATTTAAGAGGTGACAGGACGAATAACCCGCTCGTACCATGACTCTGTTTCGCGTTACCGTCATCGTCACGGTTGATTGAAAACCACTCCAGACCCTCACTGACAACGGCTCAATCGTTTTCTAGGGGGAAATTTACAAGAGACTGTTTAGTAAAATGTTGTTGCCTTTTTCATTAAAAAGGCAATTCGAAAACAAGACCTCATTGAACTTCTGTAAACTATGCCAAGATTGCAATAAATTCATAATGTTTCTTAATATTGAAAAACGATGTGCATACCTCATATGCATCAAATAATGCAACAAGATTTGTTGAAAAACTCGCCCTTATCAAAATGCACGTGTTTTGGGCTTTTTGGCGTTTTCTCTACGTGACGTCATAAATTTTACGGTTGAGTAATTCTGACAACTGATTTTGATGCACAGTAACTAAATTTCCCATCTGACCAATTTAATTTTGTAATTTTCGGTCATGTGGTAAAAATTTTATCGACAATTATGCTACCCTGCGTTTCTTTTTCCTTTCAGTATAGTTTAGGGACTAAACTTTTTAAAGAGGGGGGTTATGTTACAAATTTATATTTTACCTATATAGGTAAGTTTTGTAACTCTCTTTATCCTGACAATTGTTTAATGATCTAATTTTACAGTAGTGAATTGCTATGTAAATACATTGCTTAATGTTTCTTTGTTAATTTGTATCACTTCCCAACTTCTATTTATTCACAGTGGGGTGCCGTCTGGTAGGGGAGTTTCTTAGCCAGCATCTCTATTAATCCGCAGTATATAACTGTCATTGAGGGGATGACCAGTATAAATAGGGTTCAATTGGTTAATTGCTCTGTAGACTTGTTGATTATTTTGAAGATGTCGGAGGCTCAGTTAAGACGGGCTAGAGAGGATTTGGTAATTAAACATTTATTATAGTTTGGTTAGGATTTACCAAGTGACACCTGATATTTCACCGAGATCTTTGGTTAAATTATTACACACCAAGGGCTTTCGGAGAAATTATTGGTGATTTATTAAACGGCTATTACTTCTCTTATTCCTGGAAATTAATACCAGCACCAATTTTACACCGAAATTTACCAAGGTGTTGTGTATTGGTGACTTGGTTAATCTTGGTGAACACCGAGTTGCACCGAAATATTTACCAAGGTGAAGCTCTGGTGAATCGGTTACACCGAAATATTTACCAAGGTGTAGCTCTGGTGATTGGTTAAAATATTAGGGATTTGAAATAAATATAAAGGTATTTATTGAAAATTACATAGCTTTAATAGGAAATTATTAGGTAAGTAAGAAGAATAAAAGAAGTTGGGTTGATTTATTTTCATAATTTTACATGACTTTCATTTTCTTTAAATTGTAAATAAATAGTAGAATAGAATTGGTTGTATTACTTAAAGAAAGGTAAAGGTTTAATACAAGGTTTACTTAATCAAATTGATACATTGGGATTTATATATTGGGATTTACTAGTGCAGTGGATTATAGTGTTACAGTGTGTGATTCAATATGGAGTATTAAATAATTTTCACATTAAAAACCAACGTTCCCTATAAAAATTGTGTTGACGAATTCGCCTCGCGTCACAACACCTCGTTTCACCTAATAATACAATTTTATCTTCTCTATAATGTGTTATTTAAATCTTTTGTATTTTCTTCCGAGCCGGAGAAAATTCCGAGAATCGGAATTAAATTGTGATATCTCTATAACGCAACTGACTTAGATTTTGTAATTTACGGAAGAGTTCTATCTTTATATAAAGTAATCATACAAATAATAAGTTCTTATAATTTTAGTCTAATAATTTTCTTTGTACAAAAGCCATATATGGCTTTAATACATGTATATACACAGCCATATTATTATACAGAACAACAACATATATCAACAATCTGATTAAACTAGTTGTATGTCTTAATTAGTACTGTATACTTAATGAGATCTAGATTCATCGTGTGCAGCACTCCCGGATCAAGACTCATCTGCCATCCGCCTGTGGAACACCCTGCCACACACAATACGGCTATCCGCCTGTGGAACACCCTGCCACACACAATACAGCCATCCACCTGTGGAACACCCGGCCACACACAATACGGCCATCCACCTGTGGAACACCCTGCCACACACAATACGGCCATCCACCTGTGGAACACCCTGCCACACACAATACCGCCATCCACCTGTGGAACACCCTGCCACACACAATACAGCCATCCACCTGTGGAACACCCAGCCACACACAATACAGCCATCCACCTGTGGAACACCCAGCCACACACAATACAGCCATCCACCTGTGGAACACCCTGCCACACACAATACAGTCATCCGCCTGTGGAACACCCTGCCACGCACAATATGGCCATCCGCCTGTGGAACACCCTGCCACACACAATATGGCCATCCGCCTGTGGAACACCCTGCCACACACAATATGGCCATCCGCCTGTGGAACACCCTGCCACACACAATATGGCCATCCGCCTGTGGAACACCCTGCCACACACAATATGGCCATCCGCCTGTGGAACACCCTGCCACACACAATACAGTCATCCGCCTGTGGAACACCCTGCCACACACAATACCGCCATCCACCTGTGGAACACCCTGCCACACACAATACAGCCATCCACCTGTGGAACACCCAGCCACACACAATACAGCCATCCACCTGTGGAACACCCAGCCACACACAATACAGCCATCCTCCTGTGGAACACCCTGCCACACACAATACAGTCATCCGCCTGTGGAACACCCTGCCACACACAATATGGCCATCCGCCTGTGGAACACCCTGCCACACACAATATGGCCATCCGCCTGTGGAACACCCTGCCACACACAATATGGCCATCCGCCTGTGGAACACCCGGCCACACACAATATGGTCATCCACCTGTGGAACACCCAGCCATACACAATATGGACATCCGCCTGTGGAACACCCTGCCACACACAATATGGCCATCCGCCTGTGGAACACCCAGCCATACACAATATGGACATCCACCTGTGGAACACCCGGCCACACACAATATGGACATCCACCTGTGGAACACCCTGCCACACACAATATGGACATCCACCTGTGGAACACCCTGCCACACACAATATGGCCATCCGCCTGTGGAACACCCAGCCATACACAATATGGACATCCGCCTGTGGAACACCCAGCCATACACAATATGGACATCCACCTGTGGAACACCCTGCCACACACAATATGGACATCCACCTGTGGAACACCCGGCCACACACAATATGGACATCCACCTGTGGAACACCCGGCCACACACAATCGCTGTCTTGCCAACCCTAGGGGCCTTTAAGGCAGGGATCCAGATGCACGAGTCAAGACGACCTTGGTTTATAATTGTGAATACAGACTTTAAGTGTACAGTCCTTAGTCACTGTATGTACAGAAGTTTGCCAATATTCAATCAACAGAGAGATGAGCTTAAGAAGATTTTTTTTATTCAGTCATTTATATGTACTGGTAACATTCACATTAAAGACAGTCCTTGATCCCAGGTACGAGAAAATTCGACTTCAGCATCTGAGGCACTTATATTCTAAAGATTTCATTCTTTTGTTCTGATCAAGAGAGCGATAAATCTAATGCATGGTAAAAATCTGGCTGCATTTCTTGTGTACGGTGGATCTGCATGCTGGAATGGCAAAGGGAAGGGGGTAGGGCAGTTATATGTTACCTTCTGAATTTAAAAGATAACATTCAACATTCTAATGAAAGCTTTGATGTTTCGAAATAAAGTTTTACCAACTGTTTTACATTTTTGAAAATCATTACACAAAAAATTCAGACATTTGTATTTCACTGCTTGTTGTACTAGTATTTCTTTTGTGAGTCAGTATCAAAGAACACTTAGTTGATAAGATAGACAGTAGCAACAACCATTCATTGTACAGGACTGTAACAACGGATTAAATTGAGTGCAGGACAGACAGACACCTTACTATCGCATAAGCTCATCTGGTCTTTAACCAGTAGAGCTAAAAATAAAGAAACAAAACATTTAAACTCTTAAAACTCAAAACCCTTTTTTCAAAGGGATGGTGGCAACAAAAAAGTGAAGCAGCCAATTAGAGCATCAAAATGAAAATTTCTATATCGAAAGATAAATATATTCTTAAACACATAATAGGGGGTCAGCCCGGCCCTTCTTCCATCACTGTATACTACCAGCCTTCATCTAGTTTTAAAAGTTTAAACTTCCCTTTTTATTATTTGTGTAGCTAAAATGAGATGGAAAACACAAATGATCTTTACATATCCTGTCTATGTTAATACAAACATCAGAAAGATTATATCCTATATCTCTAACAATCTGTTTTAAGTGAGAGGAAAAAACTAAACAGTTACTTCCTACAACATTTTCTTCCTTAACCATGAAAGGAAAACAACAAAAAAGAGATGCAATTATTGATATGATCTTTTTATTAAAATTCACCACATGGCTAGGTGAAGCAATGTTACTTTTACCATGTTTACATTCAATAATATTAAATTTGTGTTCCATATACCAAATTACATTTACTGAAATTCAATGCACACAAATAGACAATTTGTTCCACAGTCAATAAATTAATATTCAGAATATACATAACTTGGTTTAAAAGTGAGTTCTATACAGTCATGATATTCATCATAGATAGAGTAATAATAAATTAGTACAAATTAGTACAAAAATAATTACAATCCCTGCTAATGTTTAACATATAATACTGATTTGAATTACAAAACGAATTCATGAACAATTCTAACAATTATTAGGCCAACATTCTGGAGACCTCTGACCTTTGACTTGAGGTCATGTGTTGTGTGATGTGGACAATAGAATCCATAGCAACTTCTGGATTGTTTTGTATCAAACTGAAAACAGTAACTTAGTCTGTAAACAAAAGTAATGGAAATCAACTTTTATTAGCATAGAAGAAATTTTCGTGAAAGCTTTTTCATTGGGAATATTTCTCACCATCAAGTAATCCTTAAATAAAGTTTCTGTGTCTATTAACAATGGATCCAAAAAAGACTTGATTGCAAAAAATAATTGTCCCGAACTAGTTAACCCCAGTATATCGCGAAATAAAGTCGTCACAAGTAAAAGTTGGTTTACAGTATTAATCTTACAATTTATATATACAGTTTCTGTAACTTTAATTTTTTTAATTTCCCTAAATACAGGTACATTATTCTTGATACATGTATCAATCATGGTTGAAATTTCACACATTTGTCATTTGAATAATCAAACTGTTCTCTAAATCACCTGTGTGCCTCCTTTTCTAACATGGAGTACGTCATTCATACAAAGAAAGTAATTGTTTGGGCCCGTCTTCACAACCTACAAAAAAAAACAAAACAAAAATTGTACTCATAGGTATTTAATAAAACAATTGTTAAAAGCATTATTTTATACACTAATTGATCATAATTAAATTCTGATTTAGTTTGATGTAAAATTTGTCTCTTGAACAACATTGATACATGTATAGCCTTATATTCAGGAGACCATATTTCTCATTCACTGAAAATCAAACTTAGTATAAATCTTCAAACAAGTCCTGTCCTTGACCTTACCTTGACGTTATACTTGATCCCCTCGCTGATGAACTCCACATCCACATGGTTTTTGAGTGACGTGGCCGGCAGGATCTGTCCACGCTCCAGCGAGGTCTGGAACATCTGGAAGCACTCCTGGATCTGGTGGTCCCCGATGTGGAGCGCTCCAGATATCACTCCCAGCATGACATCCGGCTTTTCTGCCTGGACGTTCTCAGATATCAGCTTGTCCAGCCAGCCCGTCGTTATCTTGTTGTTCTGGTATTCCTCTGTCTCGAAGAGTTTGATGAGGTATTCCACCGTGGTTCGGAAGTCTCCACGGATTGAGAGCTCCTTCAATGCCACCACTAAATTCCTATCATTCAATTAATATAAAGTAAAGAAAAGCTTACTATTTATTAGCCTTGTTTATAATTCTTCCTAATAAAGGATCTCTCATATTTCAGAAAGAGAAATTTTAGCTGAATGGAGGAAATGTATTTATGGATAGTAAATTGAATCTGATAAAAGTAAGCATCTACTCAGAACAAATATGATCAATTTGAAAATTTTTTGTTACAAGCTACATAATATCAGACAATATCCTGAATCCCCCCAACCCTATCGGAGTATCCCCCACTCACTCTCTGGCATCCTCCCTGTTCTCTCCCCAGGAGAAGCAGTGTCCAAACTGAGAGTCAGCATACTCATGTAGTCCCCCCGTGGCAGACACACTGAAGTACCCCCACACGTTCTTACTGCTGCGGAAATTCAACTCCTGGACCGTCCCAGAACTAGGCTTAAATCCCTAGAAGAAAAAGGATTTCTATACAGTATATAATTTAATATCATGAAAGTTATCACCTTCATGATAGTGGATTCCAGGAATATTTATCCCAGGAACACAATATAATTATTAATCAACATAAATAAAGGAAACTTTTTTTCAACTCTATTTTCTGTTAACAGTAAAACTCAGTTAGTATGCACATTCACGAAGTTAATGTTATCAGACAAGTTATCTTGGATCCCCAGCTGTATAAATTTAACAAATTTCTTATACAAATACGAGGGTTGTCCCAAACTTTCACAGACTGAGCTCATATCTTTTAAAGAAATTAATGTATCTTTAAGTAATACAATTTTCAAGATAGATAAAGCGTGTTCTTGGCAGATAAATTACGAAGTTTTATGATGTTTACTTGAAAACTTTTTGAGTAATAACATTTAAAGTGATATCGTTCTCTAACACCCAGAGCAATCTGCAGCGTCAAAAAATACAAATGTCAACAGTTCAAATTTTTGGAGAAAATATTTCAATTACCAGAATCAAATTTTTAAATTAAACGAAACGGTTATAGTTATAAATGAGAAATATTTACTTACTATACGATATGATCAAACATTAAAATATGTAATAATAATAATTTGAAAACGCTACATTTCTACGGGCTTTTCGTCTGTTTTCTCTAAAAGAGTTGCACATTTCAACTGTTGCCCATTTCTTAGCACCATCTTTCATCTTGGCTACTGTTATTTACATATACATAGAAAAACCGTTTTAATCATTTTAAATACTCAGGATGAGAAAAAGTTTCCTAGTCTACCAAACCGTAATAACTGGTACTTTTTTTATAAGAGTGAATTCAGGATCAAAACACTTGCATCATAGTTCAGTGCGCCGCCTGTGCCAACGCAGCCGCCATTTTTCAGAAAGTCGGGTTTAATCTCGTATATAAAACGAAATAAAAATCATTTTCATCAAAGCATAAACACCAAAATTTGGGGAAATGTAGTTAATAGAACAGTATTAAGAATTTTCATTTCCATTAAAAAAAACATGGGGTAGTAATTACTTTTCTGTAGGATTTTCAATATTATATACCAAATTTTAATTGCAACTCTTGGGTATTGCGCCGCCTACCTACACCAGGCAATGAAATGTGTCTTTTAAATTGGAATAATTTGTGTAGTTACTCCATATTTGTCCATAAATTTATCTATATACAAAGTTTCATAAATGTAAGACATAGGGTTCCTACAAAACAACGCTTGTCTACGGAATTTTGGCCGGGACAACCCTTGTATGACAAATTACAGATATAGCAAACTAATTTCTTAAGTCCTATTGACTTCATTATTACAAAGTTTTACTGTATGTTGATAGAGTGATTCATTCTCACTTCACGGCAATAAATTTAGCTGTGCTTATATAGACTCTTACTTCGTCAGGGTTTTCGCTGGTAATCCTAGCTGCTATGACATGGCTCCAGGGTCGGGGGTGTTTGGAGGGGTTAGAGAAATCAATAGGACTGTCCCCCCAAGTATCTACCTCATACAGCTGTCTGATGTCCTTCAACCGGTACAGGGGCAGACCCATAGCAATCTGTTATACACAAAATATACAACTGTAAAATACTGTATTATGCAACTATATTTATGCTTCAATTGCAAATGATATTTTTTTTCATCAATAAGTGCCTGGAAAAAAATTGCCAAAGTTCAGCTTCTAAAAATTCGCGAACTATCAAATGAAAATTCTGAAACCTTACTGTACATCTACATGACACCACCAAATATCTACCTAAAGATGATTACTGTGAAAAATGTAAGAGTATTTCATGGAAGAAAAAGTGTGGCAGACGGATAAATGGACAGCTAGATGGGCGGATGGACAGACATGAGTAACAATAATATACTGCTTCCTAACTAAAAGTTTGTGCCAGTTCGATAATCAAATATATATTGCAGCTATATTAAAAGTTTTGGTGCTTTTAGACACTGAAAATGTAAGTATAAGGCATATTTTTCATGAAGTGCTAGCACACTTCATGAAAAATGCCAAAGTAACAAGTCTGTGTGATTTTCACACACCAATAATTCACGCTAAACTTAAAAACATTCCTTAAATATATACAGTAATAGACTTTTAAAAATGGGTGACTTCATAGAAGTTTTTTAATGGATGTATAAAGAACTTTGGCGAGCGCTGGCAAACGTTCGCTCTGTCAAACACCTCAGGAATGGGTATTTAAATCTATATTTATCTCCAGTTTATCCAGGAAGTAAATTACTAATCTCGTTCAAGTCTCAACTGAAATCTCATTTTGACATTCCAAAGTCTAGCTGTGAACAATGTCGTTTGTCGGTCATTCATAAAAGCTGTAAGTACATGTACAATAAAGGTCATTTAATTTAATTTAAATCAACTTTTATATGAATGATGGAATAAAAACCCCAAAAAAATTATTGGTTTACTAGAATAGCAAATTGATTGAATTATGATATCACTGTTGACATGTTTATATACAAATAAATTATTTGTTTCCCCTAATTCTAAAACAAATATAGATTAGAACATATGTATAAAACATATACTGGGTATTCCTATTTTTTCAGATGGCGTTATCTAAAATTGATATTCCCCGCACAGCCCAGCACTTTTTAGAGTGTGGCATTGAAGAATGTGAAAGAAACTGTGAGTTCTATTGCAACCCTTGTCATCAAAGATTGTGCAAACAATGCAGAGATGAACATCTGAAAAGTCCAGAAAACAAAAACCATGAGGTGGTCCTTTACCAGCAACGAAAACGACAACTTCCTGTGGAGAAATGCAAGATCCACCCCACAAAAGATGTGGACATGCTCTGTGAAGATTGTCAGGTTCCGTTATGTTCTAAATGTGCTACAATGGGAGACCACCCAAAACATACATTTGTTGATCTTGAAGCAGTCTACGCAGAAAAATTTGCGGACTTCCAACAGGAAATCTCCAATATTCACGAGTATTTTCTCCCTACATCACAAGATTTACAGAGAGAAATTAAAAAAGATTCCTCAGAAATCAAACACATCATGGACAACATCAGAACATCCATGAAGACTGAAGGTGAGACCCTGAAAAGTCTGGTGGACACAGTCATATCTGAGAACATGAAGCAGTTAGACCAGATAGAGCATTCACTGTTAGAAGATCTAAACACCCAAGACAAGACATTGGGTGATTACATCACTTATCTAAATAACCTTGTTCAAGAGCTCCACAAATGTCTGTCCTCTACAGAAACCCAGAAATTAATGTCTGAGAAAAAACCAAAGATCCGATCCATACCAGAGACAACAAAACCAGTCACACCAGGATTTACTGCTGGTCAATACAGCAAAAGTGATGTCACCAAATTACTTGGTAAAATACATGTCCCAAACACTAAAGCAGAGAAGAGAGAAATAAGGCCCATTGAAAGTGTCTACAATACAGCAATGAAACCCACACATATACAGATGATAGAAAACAGAAAGAAATCTGACAAGAAACAATGTCTCTATCTTCCTCTGTCACCAAGGTCAGGGCGTTCAATGTACCAGGTGTTGATAATGTATACCATGTATCTCAAGGACAATCAGACAGACTCTGGATCACTGACAGTAAGGGTAATCTTGTCCAAACAGATCTACAGGGGAATGTGATACAGAAGATAAAAGCCAGTTATGGATATGGTTACCACACAGTCAAACAGGGCAGGGATCTGATTTTTACAGACCAAGACAAGAAAGTCATCAATAGGATAACACAGGATAACAATATCACTGAAGTCATTAAAACTGGAGACTGGACACCACTCAGCATACACTCCTCCCACATCAACGGGGACTTACTGGTGGGGATGTGGACAGATAGAGAGGGAAAAGTCACCAGGTACAACAAGACAGGAAAAGAACTACAGAACATACAGAGGGATAACAAAGGACAGGGACTGTATAATACTCCATGCTACATCGCAGAAAACATCAATGGAGATATCTGTACATCAGACTATAGTAAAGTAGTGGTGGTGAATAAATCAGGACAACACAGGTTCTCCTACACAGGTGAGGGGTCAAGGTTCGATCCCTATGGAATCTGTACTGATGTCCTTGGTCACATCCTGGTGTGTGATGGTGACATTACAAATAACACTGTTCACCTCCTTGATCAGGATGGTCAGTTCTTGTCTCTATTATTCACAAAACAACAAGGGGTATATGGTCCCCGTAGTTTGTGTGTGGATGATGAGAACAATTTCTATGTAGGAGAATTTGGCACCAACACACTCACAGTGTACAAGTATTTACAGTGAAAAATAACATTGCAGTTAATGTACTTATCCTTTATCAAAAATTCGTGGACTGCATGTGCTTTTACATCATGAATTTTTAAACATTGGTTATATTTTTCATTATTAAAAAAGTAGATCATAAATTTTATTTTTAAATAAATTGTAATGTGTCAGCTATGGTATACTGGAAATGAATAAGGCGTTGTTTCGACCGAAGCATAATAGAAAAACTCTTTTGATATGAACATTTGACATCCAAAAAGATTAAAAATGTTGGGACACTATTGCTTTAAAATATTAAGTTTTCAATTCATTCTGAAAGTGCTAAGAAAATTTATCATAAATTTGACATGGAGTGTCCAAATAAATGTCCTTGAAAATTATTTAACAAATAGGGGGAAAATTTGCATTTTCCAACATTCTATAAAGTTTTCTAAAAAAAGTGGTATGATAAATATATTTAAATGCATCCAAGTTTGTTTTTTAATGCAAAAGAGGTTCAGAGAGAATAGGGATGCACAGTTATATAATTTTAGTCAAGGTGTGAAAAATCATTCACGACAATATATACATTTATATATCTAAACCTATTCACTTGATTAATTTCCAATGTATCAATCCATTTGCAATATTATATGCATTTAAAGCCGCTGTTTGACATTATATATTATAAAAACAAACGGGTTTAAATCCTCCAGGGAATCTCATCAAATTAAGTGTATGAGGTGAAATAAAAACATTATTCAACATACTAAACATTAACCATTTGTCTTTTTTATTACATATTTTAGCAAAAAATAACGAATAAAGTCTCAAATATTCAACATTTTTTATTTTTTGTTCTTTATTTTTTTAAAGTATAGACTACATAGTACTAATTTTATAGCCTCAGTCCACGAACTTTTTGATAACCCCTCGTCATGTAGCTTTTATACAACCAAACTGTGTAACATCGCACAGTTATAATATTTTTCTTTGTTAAACAAGACTTAGTAGACATTTTGAATCGTGTGTATCAGTGGTATACTGGAAATGAATTGTTTTGTCAAAAGACACTATAGTTTGAAAATAATCTAGTTTTTATACATATTAAAGTTGCATAATTTTACACATAAAAAATTTGCAAATTCGTAAATTCAGATGATATTTTCAGTCAATTTTTATTCTGAACAATTTAACAGTTGATAAAAATATATAAGTCTACTGGGTTTTTATGGGTGAACATGTTGATGTATATAATTTGGGAGCAATCTTTATATAGTGTATACAGGGGTATATCTTAACCTGTTCTCTTGGTTAATTTCCAAACTATATTCCTTTCATTCTATTGTAATAGGTATTGGATTTCAATCATGTTTACATGTCTGATATTGTGACCTAGCTCAGCCTTATTTACACTTGAACTGAATAAACTTAATCTTAAGTTTGTGACATTATGCTTGTTTTTAATAATATTGACTTTTGAAGCACCTTTGTATTTTTTTTCGGGATCAGAATAAAAGATGTTGTGGTTGCCTTTTTGTGTTTTAGACTGTGAATAGATTACTTAAAAACCTGCTGGAGAGATTGTGAATGACAAGAGGATAAAAATTCTACTCGAGGATCAAAAGTTCAAGATCATTGTTAGCTGTATCTTCTTACTCATGTTTTCAAAAACATATCCAGTGTTCTTAAAAGTCATAGGAAATGATTCCTAACACTATAATTTCACTTTTTAAACCCAAAGCTACATGAAACAAGATGTGTTTGTTAAACACTGATCTCACAACAAAGATTAAATCAGATAAAAATAT
The DNA here is from genome assembly GCF_032062105.1 of Saccostrea cuccullata. Lineage (NCBI taxonomy): Eukaryota > Metazoa > Mollusca > Bivalvia > Ostreida > Ostreidae > Saccostrea > Saccostrea cuccullata. The sequence continues at coordinate 33,532 of NW_026930528.1, forward strand.
ATGTCGGTTTAGGAAATTCAATTGTAAACAAGCATTCAAAGAATTTTTTGATTCTTTGTGGATGAGATGTTATGTTTTATGTGAAGTATGAACACACTGACAAAAAATGGTTAAGGTTAAAGTTTTTTCATAAGTACGTGAATCTTTAAGGTCAAAGTCAAAAGGTCAATGTTGTTGATATCTAATGAAAGGACTTGCCACAAAGTATACATATATGAAATATAAAAGTCCTTGTATCTTCCGTTCAAAAGTTGTGACCAAAGTTAAAGTTTTTATTTAAAAAAGTAGCTAAAACTCCAATGTCAAGGACTGGAGTTGTTGTATTTGTGTTCAAAAGGATAACATTTGTGAATAGATTAGCCCTCACCGTTTAAATGATATGGTCAAGAGAGTTTTTTAAATGATCTCCAAGGTCAAGGTCAAAAGATCAAGGTTGTTGGTATCCAAAAATGTTGCCACAAAAATACATTGTGAGATATGGGATCTTTTTACTGTTAAAAAGTTGTGACCAAAAATTTATATAAAGTGTTCCAGGGTCAAGGTCAAAGGGTCAAAATGATTCCAATAACACTATAATTTCATTGTTTAAAGCCAAAGCTACATGTTAAAAAGATATGGCCAAGGTTAAAGTTTTTTCACAACACTGATGCCCAATGTCAAGGTCAAAAGGTCAAGGTTGTTGTTATTTAATGAAAGGTCTTGCCACAAACAATATATATGTGAAATATGAAAGTCCTAGTACCTACTATTCAAAAGTTATGGTCAAAGTAAAATTTTGGAATTTTTGTGTAAAAGTGTAAAACAGGTCAAGGTCAAAAGGTCAAAATTTGTTCCAAAGAAAGGTCTTGTCACAAGAAATACACATGTTTTTCATAGCTCCACTAAATCAAAAGTTATGTGCAAGGCTAAAGTTTTTGTATCAAATGACAGAGGTCTTTCCACAAAGATCATGTCTCGCTTTCGCGAAAGCGGGGGACAAAAATGAAAGCCCTATCACCATCTTTTCCCAAGTTAAGGCAAGGCTAAAGTTTTTCCATAAGTACAAAAATCTTCAAGATCAAGGTCAGAAGGTCAAGGTTATTGGTATCAAATGAAAGGTCTTTCCACAAAGATCACATGTTTGCAGTATGGAAGCCATAGCCTCAACCATTAAAAAGTTATGGCCACAGTCAAAAAGATTATATTAGTGCATTATACTCCAAGATCAAGGTCAAAAGGTCAAGGTTTTTGGTATTGAATGAAGGGTCTTTCCAAAAGAATTACATATGTGAAGTATGAATGCCCTAGCCCTTACTCTTCCAAGGGTATTGCCCAGTTTAACGTTTTTTCATAAGTCTGGAAATCTCCAAGGTCAAGATCAAAAGGTCAAGGTTATTGGTATATAATAAATGCTCTTGCTACAAAGAATATATATATGTGAAGTATGGAAGCTCTGGTCCTAACTGTTCAAAAGTTATGGCCAAGGTTAAGATTTTTTAAAAGTATGTCAAACTCTAAGGTCAAGGTCAAAGGTCTTGAAATCAAATGAAAGGTCTTGTCAAAAGGATTAAATATGTAAAGTATGAAAGCACACTAGCTCTTACCCTTAAAGAGATATGATCAAGATTTATTTTTTTAAAGTAGGTCAAACTCAAAGGCCAAGGTCAAAGGGTCAACGGTCTTAGTATCCAATGAAGCGTCTTCTTACAAGGATTACATATGTGAAGTATGAAAGCTCTACCCCTTACCATTCGAAAGTTATTGCCAAGGTTAAAGTTTTTTCGTTAATACGTAAATCTGCAAGGTCAAGGTCAAATGGTCAAGGTTGGAGGTATCCCGTAAAAGGTCTTGCCACAAAGAATGTATATGTGAAGTATAAATGTCCTGGTATCTACTGTTCAAAAGTTATGGCCAAAGTAAAATTTTGAATTTTTGTGTAAAAGTGGGTCAAATTCCAAGGTCAAGGTCAAATTTGGCGGTACCCAAAGAAAGGTCTTGTCACAAGGAATAGACTTGTGAAATGTGAAAGTTACAGCTCTACTAAATCAAAAGTTATGGACAAGGTTAAAGTTTTTGCGGACAAACAGACAAACAGCTAGACAGACAGACGAACACGACAAAAACTATATACCCCCAAAACTTTGTTTACGGGGGCATAAAAATGTTAAATTACAAGTACAGTGGACCTTTAGATATCCAGACGCCAGATATCTGGACGCTTCAGTATCCTGACATTTTTTCATTGGAACAGAATTTTTTAATGCTATATTTTGTCTTGTTTAACTGGTGATTCAGATATCTGGATGCTTCACATATCCGGAGAAATGACTGGAAACAAAGCGTCCGGATAAATGAGGCTCCACTGTAGTTCTATTTTCTGGCCTTTGTTCTACTGTACGAGTAAAATAAAGATAAAAAGTATTCCACCTGTTACTTTTCTTACCCGCTTGTTGTTCTTGATACTGTGGTCTTATGATGTCACAAAGGCCCACTGATTTAAATGGATCATTCGACATAATGTAAATCTACACTATTTTATCAAGCTAATTATATTTTATTTTTTTATTATAAACGCATGTTATATGATTTTGCAGTTTATTCATTTCATTTTGAAAAATTCGGTAATAAATCACAGCAACTGAAAACTGGGCTTTTCTTCCGAAGATGACCCTGATGAATATCCTATAATAATTACGCTTTTACCAGTGTAATAAGATGTATTTTCACTTAATGAAGCCATGATTTATTTCTTTATTTTTTTTCTTCGTACACTATGACATTTTTTTGGTTTTAAAGTTGTTTGTATTGATTCGCATAATATACAAGTTTATGCTGTTTAGTTCTCGTCATAATTGTTATTAGAGCAGAGGGACAGACGGGAGGTGGAATAGTGTTGTACATGAATATGTGAATATAAATAAACGCTGTCTAATATTAAGAATGGAATTACTTGATTAAAACATTAAAAAAATAAGAATTTCGTGTTTGACTTCACATTTTTGTTTTTAGCATATAGGCCCTACCTATCATATAGGTGGCCCATTTACTAGGTCAATATTGTCACAAAAAATTGAATCCTTTACCATGTTGATAATAACTAGAACTGTCCAAATGGGACAAAATACCCCCGGCTGGGTTTTTCAGAGGTAAGTTTTTCCATAATAAAGATATGTATCAAACATGAATCATACAATTTTTCTTTCAGTGACCTTGAACTTGCACAGATGACCTTGGGTCAAGGTCATGACACACCCATAGGTCATGAGGTATCTTTGTGTGAAATGAGAACCTACTAAATTTATCCAGAAGAAAGATATGGACCGGACACAAATTATGAAATTTTTCTTCCAGTGACCTTGAACTTCCCCAAATGACCTAGGGTCAAGGTCATGACACACCCTTGGGTCATAAGTAATCTTTGTGTGGAGTAGTTGATTCTAATGTTCCTCCGTAAGAAAGATATGGACCGGACACGTTTGCACAGACAGACGGGCAGATGGACAGACAGACAAGGTGATTCCTATATACCCCCCCCAAACTTCGTTTGCGGGGGATATAAAAAGTTGTAAATAAATGCCCTACATATAAAAGTGAATTCATTCACACTCTCCAATCTTTCTCTCTTTTGATCGCTTTTATCCTTTCTCTCAATCGATCGAAGTATCAAATGATGAGAATAATCACTGACTGATAAAACATGACAAAAATCTTGCAAATATGCGATGAAATTTGTAATAAAAAAATCTACCAGCCTGTTTGAATATTGTATGATTATACAAAGTTACAGTCATGATTATGATATTTCATAAAATTAAGCTGCAAAATGACACGACAGTTTGTAAACATTGCATAGCTTTGAACAGCGACTGGGCCTTTCTGATGTCATAATCTAAGGGAGAGAAGCGGCGTAAGTCAAAGATCATTTTCCCAGTTGAGTAATTTTGATAGACTGTGTTGTCACTATCTTGCATAAAAAAGCTAAATAACATTTTCAGTCTTATTTTATCAGCTCAGATAAAATTATTCCCCTATGTAACTCAATATGTTCACTTAGGTATTTGTTTCTTATGACCTGCATTTGCCAAAAATTAAGCAATCTAAAAGGAAGCAAACAAGCAGCTGTATGTTCTATTTTTTGGAGACACAATTTGACTCAAAAAAATATTATTCCACACATGGAAATTTATTTTACAAGAGAATCTTTATTTCATCCTAATATGCATCTACTACAACTACAAAAATTTCAAAAAACAGCGATGGCAATCTGTTCTATGTTTTTCCTTTACCTGTAACTGGGCAGCCGGTAGGTTGATGTCTGCCACCATCTCTGTACATGGATGTTCCACTTGTAGTCATGGATTGAGTTCCAGGAAGTGGAACGTCTCTGTATCCTCATTATACAGATACTCCACCATACCGGCACTGACGTACCTCACCATCTTAGCCAGGGTCACCGCAGCCTAGAGAGAAAATATAATAAACTCATTATACAGTACTCCACCGTACCGGCACTGATGTACCTCACCATCTTAGCCAGGGTCACCGCAGCCTAGAGAGAAAATATAATACACTCATTATATAGGTACTCCACCGTACACTGACGTACCTCACCATCTTAGCCAGGGTCACCGCAGCCTAGAGAGAAAATATAGTACACTCATTATATAGATACTCCACCTACCGGCACTGACGTACCGCACCATCTTAGCCAGGGTCACCGCAGCCTAGAGAGAAAATATAATACACTCATTATACAGTACTCCACCGTACCGGAACTGACGTACCGTACTGGCACTGACGTACCGCACCATCTTAGCCAGGGTCACCGCAGCCTAGAGAGAAAATATAATACACTCATTATACAGTACTCCACCGTACCGGAAATGACGTACCACACCATCTTAGCTAGGGTCACCGCAGCCTCCAGAGAAAATATAATACATGTACATCAATTAATAGCTATAAAGTTAATTTCATGACCATTAGCTAGTGTGAAAATAGCCCTGGACAGAAAACTATTATACATTGATAAATTGCTATAATGTTAATTTTGTGGCCAATGAATTTTTTGTCTTGCTCAATGTCTCAGAGAAATCAATTCTTGCTTTCTCAAACTCAACTGGATTGAGATAAAATGTAAGAGTACATAAGGATGTGAGATACTTCGGTGAAATATTAAAAGAATAAGTGTTTGGGGACCTCCAAATCACTTTGAGATACATGTACTGACATTTGAAATATAGGCATTCAAGGTATTCAAGTTCAACTGTATTTTGAAAATACACAGAATGGTTTTTTTCTCTGCTGTGAGGGAGAAAACAGTATTTCACTTGGCACACAAAGTCTTGGAATAGATTATTTACGTACTAGTATCTTATAGCGGGTTTTCTTGGCGGGTGTAAAATTTGGCGTTTTGCCTGCTCAAAGGTATGCCATTAATTTTGACGTAATTTATTTTAGCAGGCGCAGGATTTCAGTTCTTTTCAGATGGGCACAAAGAAGAATACTGACTATTTTAGCGATTAAAATTTTAGCGGACTATTACCAAAACGCCAAAATTAGCATCCCGCTAAAATAACCCGCTATACAGTATTAAGAATAAGTTGATAAAACAGATTATTTTTGTCAATATACTCACAAGCTCTAACTACCTGTCCATCTTTTCGAACACCTCGGGTTTGCCTATAGAGGCGGGCGCCTCCTCGATGATCTTCTGATGTCTCCTCTGGATGGAGCAGTCCCTCCCAAACAGGGAGATGGCGTTACCGTAGTTATCCACCAGGATCTGGACCTCGATGTGGCGGGCGTGGGTGGCCAGCTTCATGATGAAGATGGGGGATCCTGGCACCTCAGCCTGCACCTATATATAGAACACAGGATTCTTCTTCTAGATCCATCTAACCCTGACATGTATACAGTATATGGTAACTCTCCTTATCCTTGAACAAATTTCTTGCCAATTTTTATGCACTTTACACAATCAAGACAATTTTATTTTCCTTCTTCATACCTGTCTGAAGAGATTAGGGAAGTCGTCTGCATTCTCTGCCTTCCTGATGCCCTTCCCTCCCCCTCCCTCCGAGGCCTTGATCATCACCGGGAACCCGATCTGATTGGCTGATTTCAGACCCTCGTCCACGTCGGCGACACACCCCTTCCTGTAGAGGTCCTGGGGCACACTCACTGGCTTATTGTCACTCTTAGAGTAGTTCAGGGTCAACCCTGGAATGAAAACGGACTGCAAGTTTTCAATTTCTATGGCCTGGGGGAAAAGAAACTAGTTCGTTGAGATTTTTGTGATTGAAGAAATGAATATAAACATGCTGTTGCTTCAATTATTCATGGTTTGTGAATGACACATGTTTTTTATACTGTCTTCAAAAAAATGTTTTTTTTTTCATTAATTAATTATTTTTAATAAAATCATTAGTGAACACTGAAAAAATTTATAAAATACCTGATCCACTTTATGGCATGGTGGGGACTTTAGCAGTCTGGGCTACAATAGAGGAGGCAATCTTGTCCCCCAGGGCCCACATTGCTCCCTCTGGTGGACCTGTTCAAAAAAGAAATACAGATAACTCTACAACTTATGTGAAACAAGCTACACCAAGATAATTCCTCATACATATATGACCTTATCGGTTAATAAAAAGAAGTATTTCTTTACAAAATATATGGGTACATCCCACTGATTATTTTTAGAATCGGTAGGAGAAGAAAGTAGTGCAGAAAAAATTCCAAGTTCCTTAATTTGCAGACTTGCAAAAAAACAATTGGGCAGATGTACTAAACTGAGCCTGGCACTTGTTGATAAGGAGTATCTTTCCTACCAAAAAAGCTTGGAAAATGTAATTTATCAAGGAGATGTGCTGAATTATTTTGTGTATTTTAACGCCAGTTACAATTCTGAAATTCCACTACTTTCACTTTCATTTTTAGAGGTTTCTGCAGACAGACGCATTTTGCCGGAAAACGAATCTGACATGCCACCTCGAGATTTTAACCAAGGAAAGACAAGTTTATGTGCTTTGATTTGAGGGGTCACTCACTTCTGAACGAAAATTAGGGACATCGCTATGAGAAGAAACGTTAACATTGTCGCCTATCGGAATTAAAACAATTAGTACCCATATTTTAAAATTATTTCTGCAAAATAAATAAAGTGTCTAAAAACATTGATACCTGAGAGTGTGTTTTAAAATTGATTAACTTTACCAATAAATATGATTCCGTTTTTATGGAGTAGTTCTGGTAACTTGGGATTCTCTGAAGTATGGCCCCAGCCCGCCCAAACAACCTGCAAAACAGAAAAGAAAGTATTTAGTTTACTGGTAATACATGTTTAATACATGTATATACACAGCCAAATTATTATACAGTACAACAACATAAATCGAAAATCTGAGTAAGCTAGTTAAATGTCTTAATTTAAGTACTGTATATTTAATGAGATCTAGATTCATCGTGTTCAGCACTTCCTGATCAAGACTCATCTTCTCTTCCCCATCCACCTGTTGAACTCCCTGCCACAAATTGAATTCCACTTCAGCTTTAGAGCCTTGCATTAAGGGAAGGAAAACCCTCGCTTCAGGGTAAACCCCCATTTGAGGGTTCGACTAGACTGGTTAATATTACATAACTTTAAGGTGATTTACATAATAATCCAATCCACAATTCATACTATGCCAAATATAGAAAATTAAGAAAAGGAAGGGTTTTAGGCTTACACAGTAAATAACAGGTAAAAACTCTACAGATTCATAACTACAGCATACTTTCAACAGATAAAATGATATTAAATTGTGTAATATACTGATAAAATGACATAGTTGACAGCAGTGTGACAGCACTCGAAAATATACTATGTTTTACATTATTGATGCATAGACAAAAACTTGCAGAAGTAAACTGACTTAAGAACATATGACAATAAATTGCATGGTTAAAAATTAACAATCTGAAGATAATTAAAGCTTCCTATAATGCTTTAAAATATCTAAATACTTACTTCACAGTGTGTCAAAAATACACCAAGCATGAATTGTGCAAATAATTCTCGAGCACATGTAAACAACGGAAGAACTATAATAAAATTCAAAAATAATCCGGAAAAACAATTCCGCATTCACCATGAGTGTCAGTATAATATGAGATGAAATCATGTATCAAAGAACACTAAGTTAATAAGATACACAGTAGCAACAACCATTCACTGTACATGACTGTAATAATTTAATTGGATGAGGGACAGACAGACACCTTACTATCACATAAGCTCATCTGGTATTTAACCAGTTGAGCTAAAATAAAGAAACAAACATTTAAACTTTTAAAACTCAAAACCCTTTTTCAAAGGGATGGTGGCAACAAAAAAAGTGAAGCAGCCAATCAGAGCATCAAAATGAAAATTTCTATATCGAAAGATAAATGATATTCAGACACACATAAGGGGTCAGCCCCCTTCTTCCGCCACTGTATACTACAAAAATTTATCTAATTTTTTTTTAAGTTTTAAATTCCCTCTTTAGTATTTGTGTAGCTTAAATGAGATGGAAAACACAAATTGTCTTTACATATTCTATCTATATTAGTACAGACATTAGATATCCCTTATCTCTAACCATCTGTTTTAAGTGAGAGGAAAAAAACTAAACAGTTACTTCTTACAACATTTTCTTCCTTAACCATGAAAGGAAAACAAAAAAGAATATGCAATTATTGATATCTTTTATTCAAATTTCACCACATTGCTTAGGTGAAGCAATATATTACTTTTACATTCAATAATTAAAT